>NC_046375.1:15381176-15606356 GCF_011125445.2 Fundulus heteroclitus | reverse complement strand
CGGGTCATGAAAAATTACTGCCTGGAGGTTAATGTTCCACTTTGTTCTTCCTGTACTAGGCTGAATGAATACAGACAAGCTGAGACCTCTGATGAAATCCTTCCACAAAATATGCATTTAGCAAAGAAATTAAAAAAAAGCTTTGAATATTAGCAGCCACTTTAATATATTTTGATAGTTTCTCTATTATGTTTGTTTCTGAGTTTCTTGTCTGAAACATCTGACATTTTGAAAAACATCAGAAAGTTGTGTAATGAAACAAACTAATAAATGTAACTGACCAAGTCTGTCGTTGGGCTATATATATATATATATATATATATATATATATATATATATATATATATATATATATATATATATATGTGGATACACAAAACTAAACCAAGTCTGGTTTTTAGTAATGATTGCTGGTTGTTTGTGGTGCTATTTGACTTGAAATTAAAACAAAAAAAGTGGTTAATAAAAAGACTAACACTATGTTGTACCTCACATTTTCCAATTTAAGAATATTTTAATTTATCTTTATGCTATTTGAAAAGCCATCTGTGAAAATTCCAAGTAGAGTCAAGCACCTGTACTGGCAGGCCAAATGTGTGCCATTCCCAAATTTTATTATTTATTTATTTTACAATGATTTGCAAAATGGAAACACGGGCCTTTTTTAGCCTGCATACTGCAGCATAGCAAAGAAATGGTTATTGGGAAAAAAAATCAATGAGTGATGAACGACTCACACAATAGCAAAATGTTTGACCACAAAACCTGGTCAAACATAATTTTATGAATCAAAATGACCAATAGATGGCGCAAAAGTTCTTTCACCAAGTTTTTCTCTTCGTGTTCCTAAGAAAGTGTAAACATGACAAATTTACAGAGATTTTTTTTTAATGAAAACATAGAAAAAAAGGAATTCTTCAATGTCCTTTCATTAAATGCTCTTTCCTAAATGACATAAGCAAACACTATTATAGAAGTGGTGTAAAGAAATAAATGATCCTTGAAGAGTTCATTCATCTCCACAATTAAATTCAAAAAGTTTCTCTCGCATAGATGCATAATACACACAGCAATATGTTCCAAGCGATATAATACCAGGCATTTCTATTGGAAATCAAAAATCACATAATCAAAGTCGATGGACAATGAAACGATCAGTCATGATTTGAGGAGCCACATCTTCCGCTCATGTAGGTCCAACTGTCCCCACTGCCAAATATACCAGTACTTGGTTTAATCACCATAGTATCACTGTGCTCGTCAGGCCAGCCAACTAACCCGACAGAAACCCAGACACCATCTATGGTATCGTCTCCATGCCACGCTGCATCGAGGCAGTAATTCATGTAAAAGGAGCCGCAACCGAGTATTAAGTTCAATACTGTAAATCACACACCTTCAGTAGGGCATTTATGTGTCCGATGTAATATTAAAACTAGTTTCTAACAAAGACAAGATGGAACATCAATTTGCACAAATAAACATTTAATAACAGTATGTATAATACTATACAATGTATAATAATATGTGTATAATATAATGTATAATAATATACATTCTTTAGGGGGAAAATCAGAGTTTATCCTTTTGAACCGAATTACTGAATCAAGTAAAAGTTTCAATGATATTCTAATTTAGTGACATACACCTGTACAGTTGGGCCTGAGTAACCGGCCCTCTTGGTCCCCTCAATCTGTTGTGCAGATTAAGGGCAATCGGTTGACTCAATGCAATTAATAATAATAATAATAATAATAATAATAATAATAATAATAATAATAATAATAATAATAATAATAATAATAACAACAACAATAATAATAATAATAATAATAATAATAATAATAATAATATGTCCATAAATGGAACTTTTTCTGCAATTTCTAAACCTTTGAACCATAAACAAACACCAGTCATCCCGCATTTCGCTCAGCGCTGGCTCCGCCCCCTCGGCTCTCTACGGCGCTGCGCTTTAAATAGCAACTGTTTAAAAGCTGCCGCACACTCTCCTGTCTGCCGTGCAGCGCCGCAGTCTCTCTGTCTCCCCCTTACTCACTCCATCAACACATTTATCCAAGCGACAAAAAAAAAAAACCCTCTCATCCTGCCATGTCGGCCGCCAGCACCGAGCCCAGCGCCCCTCTGCCCGCCGCCGGCAGCCGCGTCTTTTTCCAAGGTGCGCCCGGCGTGAGCTGCGTGAGCTCCGGCCCCATCAACGGGGAGGACCCGGTGCAGAAGAAGCAGGGCAAAGTGACGGTCAAGTACGACAGGAAGGAGCTGCGGAAGAGACTCAACCTGGAGGAGTGGATCATCGAGCAGCTCAGCGAGTTGTATGACTGTGAGGTGAGTGAAGGATGGGTCACCCTTCGTTAGTGGGACGCCCTTCAAACCCGCATGGAGACAGACAGGGGGAAATAATGCGGGCCGATTCTTCCACATATATTCATTACTTCAGACTTTCTCGTCACCCCGCGGTGGCAGTGTGACAGATCTACCTGTCTCGACTGAACGCTGCACATCACACGCAAACTAAAAAAAAATCAGAATAAATCACAGCCGCGTTAAACTCCAACTTTTCACACCCAGCAGCCTGAAGCTCTCATTTCCTTTACGCCATTAAGTGCTGATGAATTCAAGAGTCGATATGTAATTCTGTGGCTCTGCTGGTATCAGATCTGTCTCTGTCGCTGAGCAGAGGATGGGTGGCTGATTTCCCAGGGCCGGGGGAAAAAAAGGCAGTAGCAGAGAAACCGCATGTTTGTCCTTTTTACGCACCGGCGCGCCCCCCACCTCCCGCAAAGCCTGCAGCTATAAAAAAGGGAATAATGGGTGCATCCGCGTATATAGACAGTAAAATCTGTGTCATTTCTTGTAAACGACACTAACAGCCCCTTTCATCGAGGTCCTTTAAGGCAAGACCCAAGCTGCTCGGTTTATTATGTGGGTTTATGAGATGGTGTGTGAGTCGCAGTTCATTCCTGTGACGTTTACGTGGCAACGATTTTTTTTCTTCTGCCCCCCCCCCCCCTCAACCCATTTTCACTTTTCTGGGGTGCATCTGTCTATGCGCCCTAGTGGCTGCCCAATTACTGTGCGCTCACACGTCTGCGCCTGGCATTCTTTAACATTTAATTTAAAAGGGGGATGGGAAGCTCCATGTGCGCATGTGGAGAGAGAGAGAGAGAGAGAGAGAGAGAGAGAGAGAGAGAGAGAGAGAGAGAGAGAGAGAGAGAGAGAGAGAGAGAGAGAGAGTCGGGGGCTCCGGATAGCAGCGAATCCCCTTCCCACTCCTCTTTGCCACATACAGTATGCTGCCAGAGCCATGTAGGGGGATGGGGGTTTGAGAAGATGGAAAGAAGGGCACTGGGTTAAATGATGTGCTGATGCTGTGACTCTCCTCGCCAGCCAATCACCTCCTCCGACTCGCAGCCCCCTCCTTACGGCAGAGGGTTTGCACAAACACACACATGTCCACGCACAATCTGTCTGTCACCTCTAAATCACCCAATCGGATGATTATACCCTATGGCACACATAGAGGACAACACCTTGGGTAGAAAAGGAGGGGATGAATGAAGCTGGAGTTATTTGCTTGCATTTGGTGCAAACCTATATTGGATTTTTGTTTCGGCATTTTGACGCATCACAGGCACAAACTTCAATGTTGTTTTTTTTATTTTTTATTTTTTATTGGGATGTTATGTGATAGAGCAACACAAAGTAGTGCTTAATTGTGAATAGATAAGAAAACAATACATATGATGCCATGAAATAAAATCCACTGCCTTTGAGAAGGTTAACTATCTCTTCAAAAGCTTCAGAAGTTTTAAAGAACATTAACCGCCCATTAATCATTTTAAGCATCTTAAAAGCCCAAGAGTACAACAGAGAGCCCGGGGGAAAAATGAAGAGAAGTTTAGGTTACAAGCCAATACTTAAAAGAGTTGAAAATATCATGGCAGAGCTGCAAAGCTACCAACATTCGGCCATCCGCTTATAAATAGTTGCCCTGTCAACACAGTCTCCCACCTGAGCGTTGACTCTCTACAGCTCATCCAGAGTTACCCCTTTGCTGCCCATCTGATTCATGTTCTCCTGCAGAATAGAAATGTGCACCATGCTTATTTAGTAGGAAAAAAAAAGAAAAGAAAAGCATATGTAATTTTCCTTTCACTTCACCAGTATGCTCAATTGTATTTTGGTCTCACAGGTACAATCCCTTTGTTTGTGGTTTTTAACAAAACAAAGTGTGAAAAAATAAAATCTGTGGTATGTAACTGTTAAACTGGATTTGCAAATTGTGCACAGGAGGTAAGCCCCAAGCAACAATCACAGCACCGAGATTTCAACTGCCAACATCCAAACCTGTTCTGTGAAATTGTTCCTCGGTAAAGAGGGAACATTGCAATGCAAATATTTCCCACCACTGGAGACAAACAAACTCTGCGTGTGGGCATCGTTGCCTGAAACTCCGAACGTATGCCGAAAACGCAGCAAATGTGAAATTCTCTAGAGCTCTCTAATGCAGACTGATGCTTTTTTTCATGTTTGTCATCTTGTTTGCAATCTTCTCTTCCTCTTTATAGCCCTCTTTATTTGCTCTGGTAGGGTTCTCATCTGAGCTGAAATAACCATAGCCTTCCTTCCAAGTGCAATGGTTAAACCTTTCAAAGCTGACTGAGCTCCTGGCTACATGTCAGTGTCCCACCAGCAGGATGCAGCTAATGCAAATTGCTAATGCTAATGCTTTTCTGTTTCATGACATCTTTTACCATTTGACCTCAGTCCATGCAGTAAAGACATCCTCTTCATATCTTTTCACATAGCAAACAGGACAATATCACATGATGATCCACCCCAGGCTCTCCTGCCAGTTTCGGATAAAACAGAGCGCTATTAGCCTGAGGTGACACGGAGTTTGGAAGGATTTCAAGAAAATCCGGTGCTGAAACCAGCGCCTGACACGATGTTGACACGTCAACATGTCAGCGCATTGTTAAAGCTGTCCTTCCACTCATCGGGATGACATCGTTTGAGCAATTGGTTTTTATTGCTTACCAGTAATCTATTGCGTGTATGGCCGTAAACAGGAAGTCCCACCCCATTCACACCTGAACGTACCTCCATGCAGAAAACCAAACTGGATTCAGGAGTGTGTTTTAAGCACCGGCGGTGTGAGATACGTGTAGGCTTGGAGGCGCTGCAGATTTGACCACGCTGGTCTTGCTTAAAGGTCATCGTGTGTATCAGTTTCATAAGAAAACCCGATAGTGCATCTGACACAATCACGTGGGGGGAGGGGGGGGTCGTATCTTTTAGTGAAAGCCAGGGCAGGTTGTTTGCTGAGGCAGAAATGTGTCAGAAAAGGCTAAATGTTATCTCCGGGTTATGCTTTTCTGTCGGTGAGAATTTGATTTTCACTGAGTCGGTAATAAGGGTACTAGTAGATTTTTTTTTCTTTTTTCTTTTTAACTCACTGATGATTAATGTTCGAACAAGGCTAAATGGTGCTTGAAGACGGGATTAGTTCAAAGGTAACAAAATACTGTTGCGGGAACATGTAGATTTATTTGTCTGAAATTCAACTCTTAGCATTTTTGACGTGTTGTTCAAATGCAGTGCGTCAGCCATTTGCATGTGTACAACTTTCAAGACTTGAAATGATTACATCATTTATGTATTCAGTAAAAAAAAAACATTGTTTTAGTTACAGGTTAATAGCCACACGTGTATAATCCCTGAAGCAGGTATAGTTAACAATCTCTAAGAAACAGTAGAAGTTAGAGCAAGAAATCTTGGGCTGACTAGTGTTGGGAATCATTCTCTTTTTCTCTAGTGGTAACGCCACAGTCTGTGTTTAAAAAATAACTTACATGGATTGCTGATAATCTGGTGGTGCCCTATCTAAGTAAATTTGGATAAAATTACTAATTTAACTAACTTAGTAATTCCCTGTGGCACTTATTAACACTACAAACTACATCTATTGTTACCCAACATATCCAATGTAATTGGATATGTTGGGTAACATATCCAATTACATTGGATATGTAATTGGATATAATTTAATGAATATAATTTAATAATTGTTAATGCTAATATAACATTATTATTGACAAATATAATTTAATGAATATTACAGAGCAAATGAGAGAAAGAGCAAACTTGTGCACTGGCATTGTCAATAATAATGTTATAATGCTAATGAAGAGCATTATTATCAGCTTGTGCACGGAAGCTGGAATTACTGAGCTCCAGGAAGGAAAGCTCAAACAGAAAATGTAATATCTCTGGTCAACCAGCAGTTTAGATGGGATAGGATGCCACACATATGTAGAGAAAGTTGCAAGGATAAACTGTTTATTTTCGCTTGTGAGAGTTTGTGTCTAATTTAGCATGTGTCACTCATGCTCCAGTGCAATCCTGTCAGTGTGTTTCTTTATGGTTGGAAAGTGTAAAAAGGGAAGGAGGAAATTATTGCCAGATCTGAGCTCCAATCTTCAGCTGACAGTATGATTTTTGAAAAGTGTCCTGTTTTTAACACATTTAAACATCCATCCATCCATCCATCCATCCATCCATCCATCCATCCATCCATCCATCCATCCATCCATCCTTTTCTCCAGCTACATTCTCCAGTCTTTTTGGGGTGATTTGACGCTGTTGGCAGACAAGAAGGAGAAATATTGTTAAATGGATAGCTGTGATTTTAGGTCCGGCTTTCTTTTCCTCAACAGACCGGAGCGGAGCCTCAATCCATTCCGGCCGCGGACCGCTCCAGTTGACACTGAAGGTCATTGCTCATAGCTGCCAACAAAATCACATTAAAAAAAACAGAGACAAGACCCCGGGGTCCCCCTGGGTAACCTGAAATAGGGACATTTAATCCTGCTTTGTCTTTTTTTTTTTTTTTCATGAACATGAATTCAAGACAAATACTTATCTTACCTATTATTCTCTGTGCGAGTCTCTGTCTCCTTTGTTCTCTGAGTAATTGAAAAGCAGAAAGTGAACTCCGTCTAGGAGAGGTGCCCCTCTGCTCTCCGGGGATTAGCTGACTTTGTTCATCTGTCTGTTTTAAGGAACAGACAAGCAAGTGTAGAGAGCAGCAAGAAGTATAAAGCGGAATGCTTCGACTACAGTTTACCATGCTTACGAGACACCGATGTTCGTGGATATTATTTGTACTTCATCCTTATTGGCCGTGTTTTCTAATTCCTCATCAACGTAAGTCAAACGTCCCTGTCGGTTTGTGAAAACGGACCCACCGACACACTCCCACTCTTTTTCTAAGAGATGAGGTGGACTATAATGGAGTGCACGTTGACGCTGAGGTCCAGTCTAGGTGATTAAAAGGCAGAACGTGTCAGCCCACTGATGGATCTCCCTGCCTAAGAGCAATCAATGAAGATAATGCAAGACCTAAACCCTCGCTTGACGGCAGTAAATCCATTATACACTTTTGCGTTTTGCATGTTGCTATGTGTATGTCTTCGAGATGCAAATGAGAGGAAGTGATGCCCTACTTTTCAGCGGCGCTGCCAGCCCAGGCGCTGTTGGTATACAGGGCTTCTGCCCTCAGGCTTTCAGTGTCTGCGGGTTTGCATGGGGCCATGTGGCCGTTTTTTTTAGGCTGATGATACTGCGGTATGCTTCAGCAGACGCACAGTGGCGGCTTCTCATAAACCGATGCCTATGACAGTGATTTGGTAGGTCAGTGTGCATATTCAGGACAAATTGAGCAAAAACAAATCCTTCAGTTAATGTTTATGCAGTTGATACAAAGGTTTCTGAGTGCCATTCCTGTGGTCCCTGGATTCTTGTCACTACAGCGAGGTGTGCTGGTTAATTTCCAATCTAGGCTTTCTGTAGGACGGCCTCCGGGTTTGTATTTGCGTTCCTTAGTGTGTGTACGGTACAAACAAATCTGCATATTGTTGCTAAATTCTCCGCCTTGAAGTGTCAAGTGTCACTTCTGCTTTAAAACGTCTTTCATCTCTCTCTGTCTCCAACTGCTTCCCATCTGACGCCGTCAATAAGATGTTCTCTCTCCGTGTGCCTGTCGCGCGTTTCTTGCTGGGGAACAAGAGCAACCACGAGAGCCTCGCATAGAACCCGAGGAGCGGAATTCAAGCCCAAGTCATTAGAGCCGTTCGATAGCATGCAGGGGAAAACACACGTCGGCGCTCATTGACAGGAGTATTCCTTTACATACAGACTCACCTAACGCGGCGTGCTGCAAGCACACACAACCAAACAAGTCCGGTGCCTTGCAAAGCTATTCATACTCCTCGAGGTTTCTCCCATTTTGTTGCGTTACAACCTGAAGGAAGAGAAGATCAAAGCAGGATTAGGTTATAAAACAATATCTCAATCTTTGAACATCTTGCATGATTGAATCTTCCGAAACGGAATATGGCACGACTGATAAGGGACCAAGCTAAATTGTCAGCCTCGTAGAGGGCAGCATTAATCAGAAGAGCAGCCAAGAGGACCATGATAACTCTGGAAGACCTGCAGAGAGCCATAGCTCAGGTGGATTCTATGCTAACACGCTACAAATCTGTTTTTCTTGGAGTTTGGCAAGAAGAAAGGCATTGCTGAAAGAAGGTCTCAAGAAGTCCTGTTGGTAGTTAGCCACAAGCCTTTTAAAGGACACAGGAAACATAGTTTAGCAAGGCGTTCGGGCCGGGAGAGACCGAAGCTAAACTATTTGGCCTGCATGCAAATGTAGGCCAAATGGGTGATCTGGATGTCACCCTGAAAACATCTTGCGGTGAAACATGGTAGTGACAGACATTCTGCTGTGATAAGGTTTTTAGGTTTTTTTTCCTCTCAGGAGGGGGATGCTGGTCAGAGTGGACAGGAAGATGGGGGGAACTAATATCAGTGCAATGCTGGAGGAAAAGCTGGCAGAGGCTCCAAAAGACCCGAGGTCCATCCAGTAGAACAGCATCCTTAAACATACAGCAAGAGCTACAATGAGACGCTTTAGATTATTCATGAGTTACATTGACCGGGCCAAAGTACATGTCTATATTCAACTGAGAGTCTTGCAAAACCTTAAAATTGCTGTTTGCTTGCATTTTGCATTCACCCTAACTGAGTTTGAGCTGCTTGCCAAAGAAGAACAGCAAACGATGTCTGTAGATGTCTACAGATGTCTGCAGAGTCTTTGGTTACCAGAATAACGGCCGTTAATTAAATTATTACAGCCACCCTTACTGATCCACAGACAGAGATGAGGGAAGGTGAGTCTCGCGTTTACTAGATCCATGGTTGGACATTTATATAGTTGCCATTTAAATCTCACGGACAAAAATAGATATTCACCGAGCGTCTGTGTCCGAGCACACGTCCACACATTTCACTCACACGCGTGCATCTGCTCCTTAACAAATCAGAGGTGTTGACGAGGAGGTCTGTCAGCCAGCAGAAAGCCACCAGCTGCTGAGACACACTGGCAGCACCAGAGTGTCGATTTCAAAAATCAACACTGAGGACAAAGGTTACGGTGTGTTTATTGGCCCTCTGCTTTTGCCCGGGCTACTTTTTTCTGGCCTCTTTTTCTCTGTCTGTACTCCTCGAACTCCGCTTTCCTAAACTTCACTCCAATTTTTCATTAAGATTCTTTCAGCATTCTCTTTTATTTTGGGATCCGTGTGTATTTTCTGCAAACACATATGTATCAACCATTTTAGGAAATGGTGACCTTTAACACATGTTTTTTGGAACGGCAAAAATCATGTATGCTGCGGAAGAACAGATAATATATTATAATGCAGCCAAATTAATCCAGGCCTTAATCCAGGCTAATATGCCTGGATTAGGGTTAAAAATCAGTGAATAAAATCCTTGCAAAGCACATGTTCTACTTATTTTTTTCCCAAATAGTTTATACTGATGTTCTTGTCTTGCCCAAGTTAACTACTGGTTTCTCGGTCAGCAGGGTTGTAGACTGGCTGTGTGGAACCACTCTCTTGGCTCAGAGCTGGGAGGAGAAGATGCAAAGCAGTGTCTGCGTTTGCAGCGAGTAGATGGTAGAAGGAGACAGAGGATGACAGTTGTTTTGACTCTCAAAGCCAGGGCTAAGTGTCCTCTTCTATTGTGTGTGTGCGTGTGTGTATTTCTATTTATTCACATTTGCATGTGCAAAATGGCTCATGCAAAAGCCAAACCATTGGATTTGTTCAGGAAAGAAGTGCTTTTATTTCTTTAAGCAAAACTGGATCTTATTTTCAGGCATGTTTTTTTTTTACCTTGTTTACATCACTGCGTTTAAAAAGGGGTAAACCTTGAATTTAAACACATTCCTTCGCACTCTGACCTCCTTTTCTGCTCGCTATGACCCCGATGCCATCGATGTTTTCAAGCCCAGCGTTCGGTTTGCTTTGAGGGCAAAGGTCTGAGCGGGCCTCAGCTGTCGATTCATTTGCCTCAGGGAGGAACTGTCTGGATTATTTGCAAATACAGTAGCACAACGTCTGTCTCACATATGCCATTCTGCCATTGTTCTGTTTTGATGATAAAACGGTAAAACTTAGCTCTTGAATAGAAACAAGGAGTTTAGCGAGAGGGCGATACTGCCTGGTAACAGTATGATGCTCCAGGTGTTGATGTGAGCTGTTGGTGAGGCTGCTGATGCAAGCTGTTTACGTAAAGCTGGAAGATGGGGATTAGTTACGACCTGGAGGACCCAAAGATTAATTAACTGTAGGCTTTGAAGCATCCATCAAACTGCCTGTGAGATCAGGGACAAAATCAAGTTTAATAAAGAATTGGTGTGTTTGCTCAAGATATGAATGTAATGCGATCAGCGAGTCGGCAGCGTCTGGTGGTTATGTGGTGGGTTAGAATGTGCATGGTCTGTGTCTTTAACCAGCTAATATGGTAAAAAAAGAAAAGATGATTGGACACAAAACTGTTTTAGCAAGTCACCAGTGAAAATAGTCACAAGAGAAAAACACTTTAAGAAACCAAAAGGTGAAACCAGATTTTTACATGCGCTATAAAAAAGACATATATCCTTTTTTTTCCTATTGTCTGACATTACATCAGACGAAACTTTTAGGTTAACCAACAATATTTCATTTGCTTAATACAACTTTTTTTTTTTGCTTTGTTTAAAGTCAGAAATTTGATTTTGCTTTAAACTATTTGTATAAGCCCAGATGATGATGTCATGGCTTTACAAGCTTGTCTAGGTTAATTTACAACATTTGAGGGAGCTAGAATCACAATTGTGGGTGCATTTGAACGCAGCACGTCTAACATGCGGCGTTCTTGTTTGATATAATGGAAAAGTCAACAGAAATCAGCAAAGATACCAGGAAGAAGTGGACCTCCACATGTTTGGTTCACCCTTCCCAGAAGCCCGAAGGTGCTACCACATACTGTACATCTGTTCAAACTATTCCATGTCCAGTCATCATAACGTTCATGGAGGAGACGGGTTCTGCGTCCCAGTTATGACCATTTTTTCCCGGTTCGGAACGTGCGTGTTGACTTTGGAAGAAAAGTAGAACATCTCCGGAAGGTAGCATTAACAAAAATTAAATGAGTCCTTTAACAAGTTAGGCTGAAAGGCCACTCAGAGGAGAAGAAGCCACTGCTCGACAGGAACATGAAAAGTCCGATTATAGTTTGAAAATTTATGACACATTAAGAAAGTAATAAAAGATCTCTATAGAAATCTATAATTGTTCTGGCATTTCTCAAATCGAAATGATTTTGACGACCCTTGCTCACCAAAACCCCGAAAGCATTTTGTCTGAATTAATATCACATTTTGAGAAGGGCACTGTAGAGCTAACTATTTATATTTTTAGGTGCAAATTTCCCTCGAGGACCTCTCCCCTCCAATCCTCTGTTTTCTAGCCGTTCTCCTTTTTGATACAGTGTCCTCTGGAGTAGAGCTGAATCAGCGTGGGAAAAGCTGTGACTGCAGCTGCTAGCGTCACCCAGTAAAGTACGGCTTCAGCAAACAGCTGCGCCGACCGGCGATAGGGAGTCACTTCAAAGTGGGGGGGAGGGATAAGAAACATGTAATCCATGAAGACCCTGAACGCCACCTTTGCAAAGTCTCTCTCGTCTTCCAGACTGTTTTTACTGTTTGTCCCTTTCCCTCCTCTTGATCCTTCAGAGCAATTTCTCCATGCCCTTCTGTAAATTCTCTGTGGTTTCGGTTCCTCCACCCTCGATAACTTAATCTCAGGGGATAATCTCAGCCCACCTTGAGCTCCCCAGCACTTTGATGTGACACAGTGTGCCAGGATACAGAGGAAGAAAGCTGAGCTGGGAGATTTTACAGCGTTGCACAATCCTCCTCTTCTTTCTCCTCCTCCTCTTCATCATCATCACCACGGTGACCCATTTATCTGTGCTCGCTTTGTCTCATTGTACCTGAGTTTAATGTCTTTCCTATTCTAGTTCTGTAGTTTTTAGCCACCTTTGGTTTCTCTTCTCTCTAAGTTTTAGACCCATCAACATTTCCGATTAAATATTATACTCAATATTTTTGTCTTTATTGGAATTACACATTTCTATGTATTTTAATGGGATTGTATGTGAATGAGCAATACTAAGCAGAGTGGATTTGGAAGAGGAAGGAAAATAATGCATGGCTTTTATTTCTTTATAGATGTAAACCCTAAAATGTGGCATGCATTTTTGTAGTGTTCTGGAGTTGGCATGTGGCAAACTACAAAAAGGGGCTCCATTTGACTTTTTTGCCACTCTTCCATAAAGGCCAGATCTTTGGAGGCGCTTTCATCAGATTCTTCCACCATGAACTGTGGATACTAGCAGCTCCCACAGGAAGTTCCAGATAGAGGTACCAGGGAGATTTGTTTGCTAAAACACTTCATCTTAAAGTTTGTCAGCAACTTTCTTCTAGATTACAACTAGATGAAAGCTCTTGCAGACTAACTAGAAGTGTGGTGAAAAATACTTTTAAGAAAGTAAAAATCACAATTATATATATATATATATATATATATATATATATATATATATATATATATATATATAAAATCTAATTTTAGTCCCATAGAAAGGTGAAACAAAATAGCCACTGAGACTTGATCTGAAGTTGTTTCCAAGCACAAATGTAAATCAGCATCTCTGTATTGCGAAATCTAATTTGAAATCGTCCTAGAAAACCTATCTCACCAAGGTGAAATTATTTACCCTAAAAAATGCATTACGCCATGACTTCACATTTTAGTTAACTACAACAAAGTACGATTTAGTCGACTAAATTGTGACTTCATGTGCTGTCAAAATGAACAGCCGTTGTGGCTGATTTTCTGCTGTTTTCACACAGAAAACATTTTACAAAGCTAAATTACTATTGTGTTTGATATTTCTTAAGTAATTTATTCCCAATGTAGTATGATTCTGATTTTACTCAGACACTCTAGAGCAGAAAATACCAAACAAGTAGTCAGGCCTTAAAATCTGAATTACTTAGAAGCAAGTACAAGAGTTGTCATTTTTGATAATCAGAAATATTACCCGGTTGGGCAGTTCCTTTCTCCTCTAAAAACCATGCATGCACCGGTACTGACCTATCCAAATATACCCTTGCTAGACTCTAACATGCATTACAAATGTAGCCCTCTGAATTCTCGATTGATTGCACTTTGTGTGGAAAGATAAGCCAGATAATGGCTTATCTTAAACAGGTCCGGGACTCTTCAGAACGTGTTGTTTTTACACCGTTCACTCCGTGGAATACACGAGGCCGTCTGCATCTCAGTCCACCTCTGAATGTGGTCGGAGCAGTGAGATCTCGCCGCATCTAAAACGCGTCTGAGGTGGATTCACACGTTCGCCGAAAGACGTTATCAAGTTCCTCAGACATGTTTTCAATATTGGATGGGAACAGGGTCCTTCGCTCAGCAGAGCGATCACACAACACATTTCAGGAAAAGATTCACAGATAGATGTAGATGTAGGTCAGGAAATATGTTAACCAGCACTTCATCTTAGATTCGTATGCATGGTATGTTTGTAAGGCTTATATAATCTACAGTTTACATATATTTTTACTTTATAGTACACATAATAGCACACAATATCAGCTTTTCTGCAGAATATCCAGCTTTTCTATAAAATCTGCAAAAAACAGTTTATAAGACAGCATTTATTTGACACAAAGACACAAACAATTGCTGTACCGCAAAGGGCATAGATGTTGCAGTTTAGCATTTTACCAGCATGAAGCAGAAAGCTGTGTAGCAGTCTGGTGGTTCTACTTGGATGTTGCAGCACAGTTTACTTGATGGCAGAAGTACAAAAAGCCCACGGAGAGGTCATTAGAAGTCTCTGACTAGCAGCACTGAATTAGATCCTGAGCAGGAGGGGTAGAGACACTCCAATGACCTCCTCAGCTCCCCTCACTATCCTCCGCAGGGCCCTAATGTCTGCAGATGGACAGAAGTGTGTCAACACAGTCTCAGCTTTGCAGAACGCCGTAGGGAGGAATGTCCTGTGTGTTTCCTGAGAAAGCGTAGTCTTCGTTGCTTCGTAATGCCGCAGGTGCTGTTCCACCAGGTGACGTCTACAGACCTACACTCTGAGGATTAATACCATCACCGCTCTCTAAACAGCGTTAATAGGAAAAAAAATGTAATTTGTAATTTGTTAACTGTTTGATCTTAGTTGAAAGAAGTTGATTTTCAATGTCTTTCTCTGGGCATTTTTATGTTTTTTTCCAACAAATCCAGCAATTTATGCTTACAATTTATTTAAAAACGTTGACAGGGAAAGGCAAAGAGGGACAGATTATGCAGGTATGAGGTTAAAAGACGGGTAAGAGCACCAAGATTGGGTATAAAAGAAACGTCCAACCAAGGCTACATGTATCCAGTAATTGGATAGTAACTCAGAACTGCATTTATATTAGCATTAACCATATTTAGTTGTATTGGATATCCAGTCATAGCAAAAATAAACAAGACACCCTTAAAATTGGAAGCTTGCATGCACACTATATCACTTGAAGGTTTGGACCTTCCTTAGGGGAAGTGTGTCCAAACGTTTGACAGGTAGTGTAGTTTGTACACATCTTCTGATTTTGGTCTGTACTTTTTAAAACCATTTTGGCTTCGTTTTTATTTGATAAATAATTACATAGTGGAATCTGTTATGTGTGGTTCTGCATGCAATATTTAAAAGAAATATGCATCAAGTTGGTTGATGCATCAAATATGCATCAACCAAGCCAGGTTTTGCAGACTTCCTTTAAATTTTAACAGGCAAGTTGTATAATGTGTTTTTTTTCCAAGGCCAGTTTTGGTCTGGTAATGTCTAAAGCCATTTTTAATTTAATGTTTCGTCTCCGCTCCTGGGCTGGAAACCACCTGCATTAGCGGTTGGGTAATCATCTCCTTCAGAACAGCAATTATATCAAACTGGTCGCTCTGGTTCATGTAAGAGGGTTATGAATAGTGACTGCAGTGAATCATTTAGCCAAGTAAAGCGACTCCTCGCGCCTTTTGTTCATGGATACTGCTTGAATATTGTCTGAATGGAGTTTGTGTTGACTCACAGGGCCGGGCCGCTCACATTAGCTTTGATTCGCCTCGCCACCACGACTGAAGCCAAGTGAAAACGCTGCCGGCTGCTGCGCCGACGGTGAAAACAAGCCCTGACACACATGCGCTCTCAGCTGTCTGCGCACACACTGCAAGCTCACAGGCTGACAGTCCAGCTTTTGTGTTTCGCTGTCAGGCTTTCAGTTCTTTGCGGGTTCCCGCACACTGTCTTCACAAAGTTGCCTTCATTGCAAAAAAAAAAAAAAAAAAAAGAAAACACAGCTCCCTGTGCACACATCCTCTTCACACACCAACTCTTTCATCATTTTATTTCTTATTTGCATATGCAAATGCACAAATTAGCCTCTCTATAGTACATAAGGACAGAAATTCACTTTTTTTTTTTTTAAATTGCCTCTGCATTTATAAGCGCTTGCATGGCTGTTAACTTGTGATGTTGCCTGCTGTCATTTTATTAACTTTGAAAATTATCTTCCCGGTCGCAGTGGAATGGGGTTAGACTATTTTAAGCCCTCACTCTCTGCCAGGACTAAATATCTGCAGTGTTTCCCGGCATGCCGGCTGGTTGTGTCTTTTAATTTGAGCCACAGCATCTCCCATCTGATACATCTGAAGGCGCTCGCACACGACGAGACAATAGAGCAGAGTGCGTCTCTCGAAGATTAATGGTGGCAACCGCTCGTTTGGATATGAGGAGTTCGTATGTAGCCTGGCAATAGCCCACGGTCATGCTTCACACTCCGGCCATGTCTGCAGTCATCACCAATCACAGTGGTGCGGCGTGATGGACTGCCTGCTGACAAGGGGAACAATCGGCCTCTCACAGAGGTCAGTGAGTGAGTGATGACCCTAGCAGACAGACAGATGGACAGACGGAAAGACAGAGGGGACCGAGCTTTGCTGTCCATCCTCAAATCCTAATGGATCTACTCGCTTTATGTTATTTGTCCTAATTTCCCCTGCAAAGCCACGTCTTTATTTCCATCAGGCTGGTTTATGAATACTGTCTTCAACAATGGGCTGGGATGCTCGGATGCTTAATACAATTTCAAACAAGGCTGTATCACTAGTTCATTTGTGGTTTTAAATGCCGGCACTTTTCATAAGGATATTTGTTTTATCAAACAAAGTGATTGAGTGTTTTATCATTGGTGCCGGTCTATACAACCCTCTTCCCACTTTTCACTGTGCTGCAGCTAAATGAAATCTAGGCCAGCTAACTGACTTCCTCATTTCTCTAATTTATTCTGAGTATGCATATGGTTGTGCTAGCTCTGTCAGGATAAAGTTAGAGAAAACAAAAGAACAAAACAAAATGAAGACCAAGGAACACAACACACTGTTTGAGGGGAAAATATGGATACATATAAAGTGAGGTTGGGCAAAAAAAAAAAGACTTCCCCATCTTTGAAAATCTCCCGGAGCACTGCTCAGGCATTATGGCTCCACTGTAGGCAAGGAGAACATTAATTCAGAAAACAGCCAAGAGACCCATAGCAACTCTGGGGGAGCTGCAGAGAAATAAAACTCAAGTGGGAGAATGTGTTGACAGCACGACTCTTAGGTGTGCATGGCAGCAAATCTTGTTGTTTTTTGTATAAAAGAAGGGTAAGAGAAAAGCCACTAATGAAAAAAACCTATAATAAGTCCTGTTTATGACAGCTCAGCACAGAAGAAGGGGCTCAGGACACACTTTATTTTATTCCTGCAGCACAACCTTTGGCTTTGACTTTCTTGACTGACATCATAATTTCAGGTCATTTAAGACAAGCAGCTACTGTTTGGTGTAAAGTATTTCCTTTTTCACAGAGCAATAGCCAGTGATGTTTAACTACTCAGCCCTGAAAAGCTCGCATTGGATTTTTAGTTTGAAATAATCCCCGAGAGCAATAAAGGTACCCTAACCCATCATTAGACAGAAAGGATGTTGTCGGTGGGTGAAACGGAGTTTTTGTCAGGAAGTCGTCAAAATGCTGGGGATTGCGACAGTAATTAGACAGACAGGAACATTTGGAAACAAAGGTTCAGCGTGATAATTATATGTCAATTTAATTACCACACGTGGTAAGTTTGCTTTATTTCTGAACCTTTAAACTAATAAGTGATGATTTCTACTACTGTTTGAATGGCAAATATATTATGCTGTTTTAAGAATATAGAGTATTAATATGGTATACAAGTTACCAAATAAATAAAGTATTCCACTTAAATTACGGCACAGAGATATATATTTTTCAAAGGCATAAAAAATTAACCCACCATTTTGTTTTGGCTAAATTTAGATTCACAAATTGCACATTTGTTGACAAACCTGTTTTAACAAAGTAAAGATGATCCTGGATCAAAATGTAATTTTTGTAACTTTATTGTTCTTGATATCTGTTTTTATGTTGTTATTATTAATTTTTTTCTTTTAATCATGCTTTGGCAATAAGTTTGTTTCAGTACCTATTTTTTAAGCCGTCAGATCAAATAAGCAGGATCCATATATTAATATAAAAATCAGCCCTTTTAGTCTTGAGCTGCCAAATCATATACATATGCCTCAAACAATGCTTTGCTTATAATTCAGGTTTTTTTAGATTAATTTTTTTTTACTGATGAAGAGCTATAAAGTCTAATTTTTTAAATTTTTGTTACAATTATTTCATAATTTATTTATGCGGTTGAAACCACATATGTTAATAAGATACTTAAAAAGACAAAAAAATTTCTTACTGAAATTTTCCTTTTCTATTTCTTATTGCTACATAGTGCAATAATCGGATAGTTGTTTTTTGAGATTTGTTTATTACTTTCTCTTATTCTCTAAGAATATTATGTATTTAAACAACTTGGGAAAGCCTTAAAAAAAAAACACGATGCCACAGCTTCTGATTGTTTCTCTACATTTGGGTTACCTGGAGGCACATTTATGGGATATATTTAGTGGAAACACCTCTAACACACTGCTTCTTTGTTTGACATAATGGAGTACTTCCTTCTTCTCCAGAGAGGAAGCCAGATTAGTTTACAAATGCTCTCAGGGACAAAGACCCATAATGTTTGGGGACTTTTCCTTTGGTCTGATTAAACTAAAATTGCAGCGCTTTGACATAATGACCATCGTTACATTTGGGGTATAGGCTGTGTCAGCGTTTTGTTAGGGGGTGCGTTTGCTGCAGGAAGGATTGGTGCAATTTGCAAGATAGATAGCATCATCAAAGAACATTATGTGGATACACTTGAGTAATAACCCAAACATTAGAATGGAACGTAAAGCTTTAGGCTAAATGGATTGTCTAAATGGACAATGAACCTAAACATACAGTTAAATTAGTTACATACTGGACAAAAAAGTCAATATTTTTTAAAGTGGCCATCAAAAAGCCCTGAAAATATGTGGACAGAGCTAAAAAAAAAAAGTGCGGGAGAGAAATGTAACCTCCAAACTGGACGCCAGAAATAACTTTTTCTTAGTAACACAGTTATGTCCTTAAACATTTCTGAATTCATCCACAGTATAGAAATAAAAATAATCTGTAAAAAAAACCAAACAAACAAAAAAAAAAAAACCTGTGTTTATTTGGCATTTAGCAAATTTATATCATTTTGGTAATCCTGATTCCAATCAGGAACTGAATGTGGCTGCGATGTGGTGTGAAGGACTGCGGCGGAGACTAAGCTATTTTCATTCAACATGGATGACAAGCTGACAGTTGGCCGTCTGCAGTCAGCCTGAGTTTTATGACACAACCAATTATTACTACCGAGACGAGTCCAGAGAGGAGCCAGCCTGCAGAAGAGTGAGTGAGGAGGCTGGAGTGGCAATTAGGTGAAAGCGTCGCTAGATAGCGCCATTTCTGGTTGGCGATAATGTCAGACGAGCAGCAAGCAAAAGTGTTGACTGCCAATTGTCATGCCAAAGTGAACTCACCTTTACAGTGACAAAAGGAGACAATTCTGTGTATGAAACAACTGATTGCGACTGTTGTCCAATCTGCATTAAACAGTGACCCCAAGTTTCGTATACTTTTGGTTCTTGCCTGACAAAGTTGCTTATTTCTACAAAATCTGAAATACCAATGGTTAGAAATAAGAATTGCTTTCTGCTAGCCTGTTGTGTACATGTGTGCACGGCCAAACAAGACTGGGTCAGTAAACGACAACATGTTGTAAGATATAAATTATTTATATCGACTTGTGTTTGCATTTAATGATCTGGTTGGGAACCACTGGTTTGGTTTTAGTTTTTAGTTGTACTACACCATGGTGAACACAGTTCTGTTAAGTTAATTAGCATTAGCGTGATCTTAGCGGTACGCTTTAAGATTGTGTGTTTTTGCATTGTCATTTTAATGTTTATATTTTGCACTGATTTCACTCCAACCTGCCCACACAAAACCAAGCCTGGTGACTTTAATTCTGGGAGCTAATATCATTCATGCTCTAATGCTCCTTGTCTTAATACCACGCTTTGCTCCTGGCTATATTACAAACACACACACACACACACACATACACACACACAACGGCAGAATAAATTCCCTGTTGCCGTGTTAGCAACACAGATGAGAAATTATCTCACAGACATTGTTATGAAAAGATGGTTAGCAGGTAGCTGTGAGCCACACTCCTTTCCTGTTTTATGTCAGATTGCATCTCCTGGACCTGAGATAGGCACTTCATTTTAATCGTTGAGTAACAAAGATAGTAATGCAGCCTTTTAGCATGAGCAGCAAAGGTTTTCAGCGTAACATACGTGAGCGAAAAAGTGTACAGTGCATGGCAAAAGTGTTCATCCCCCTTGGCATTTTTCCATGTTTTGTTGCCTTATAACCTGGAATTAAAATGGATATTTTGCGAGTTTTCACAATTTTCTTCATAGAACATGCCTACAACTTTGAAAATACATTGTATATTTGATTGGGAAGGAAACAACAAATGAGACAAAGTAATAGAAAACTCAGTACATTCAGGGCCATCTTAAACAATTCCAGCTGCAGGTGACTTTGGTCTGTGAGCTCGCCACATCTCGTTACTGGGATTTGTGGATGTTCGTCAAGGCAGAACTGCTCCATCTGCTTCATGTTGGATGATTTTTTTTTTCTTGTGATCTTCTAGTCTAGCCACATATTCTCAATGTTATTGAGGTCTTGACTTTGACAAGGCCGTTCCAACACATTTAAATGTTTCCACCAAAAACAAGTTGGGTGTTGCTTTAGCGGGATGCTTCGGGTCATTGCCCTGCTGGAAGGTGAACCTTCGGCCCAGTCTCAAATCACAGGCAGAGTGAAGAATATCCCTGAATTTAGCATCACTCATTTTTCCCTCAACTCGGACCAGTTTCCCAGTCCCTGCTGCTGAAATTTTTTTTTTTAAAACGCCACCCCGACTTGTACTTCTCAACAACTATGTCCCTGACTTGTTTGGAGAGCTCTTTGGTCTTCATGGTATGATGGCTCTTGGTTAGTGGTGCAGCCTCTGGGGCCTTTCAGAAAAGTTATGTTTATACTGATAGATCTAGTGACTCTTACATTGCACACAGTTGGACTTCATTTCACTAATTGTGACTTTTAAAGGTAATCGGTTGAATAGAACTACCAGGTCCATAGCAAGAGGGGGGTAAGTAAATATGCACATGCCAAATCTTCATTTAAAAACAATTTTCATCCATTTTTGTATATACTTTTCTTATTTCACTTCACCAACCTGAACTGTTTTGTGCAGATCCATCATATAACGAAGATAAGATTACAATTACAGGTTGGAATGTAAAAAGCCAAGGGGGATACTTGAATACTTTTGCAAGGTAGTGTATCATCAAGTTCTCGTCAAAGACAGAATATGAGCATTTGAACATTTCCCATATGCTATTATCCAGGATATTTAATTAACCTTCTGTGAGGTAGCACATTAAAATCAAAGAGAAATATTGTTGTCAACAAGTTGCACATATTGGCGTTTTGGAATAAAATCTGTTGCTGAAAGCCATTCTCATTTCAAGGAACTAAGAGAGCAACATGCAAAAGCAGCGAGAAAGTGTTGCCTTGGTTGCCTGCTTAAACCTGACTTGGAAGATGGTAGAGGGTAATCAAAAAATCTTCTTTGACAGCAGAAGTTACTTAACTATTAATGTTTGGTATAAATGTTGAGTAAATAACGATGGAGAAAATGACTGGGTGCTGATGCTCCATTCATTTAAGAGCCTCTATGCTTCCCAAAAGGAGAGCATTTGTAGGACACGTCATCATGTGGTTGTTAGGAGGGGAAGGTTTATCCTGCCTGCCTGCTTCTTCTGCTAAAGCCTTGGGTGGAAATAAAAATGAAACATTGGGGCTTTGATGTGGCATCAAGCTGAATGGCGCCTCCAACCACGGAGCCACTAAACGGCCCAACCCCGGCACAATGACATTTCCAAACCATGTATGTTCCTAAGCCTGTTGCCAACACACATGTTCCAGTAGCATTTTTGATTAGAAGTCTCTATTTTCTTGTCTTGTCTTCCCATTTAAAGCTTTTTTTAGCCGTTCTCTAACAAAGAGTTTCCTTGTGTTACAGGAGGAGGAGATGCCAGACGTAGAGATAGACATTGATGACTTGTTGGAGGTCAACAGTGATGATGAGAGAGCCAGCAAACTACAGGTATATTCTTGTGTGTGTGTGTGTGTGTGTGTGTGTGTGTGTGTGTGTGTGTGTGTGTGTGTGTGTGTGTGTGTGTGTGTGTGTGTGTGTGTGTGTGTGTGTGTGTATCTCCAAGTCTATAGTGGAGAATAGGAATCAGACATTCTTCTTCTAGAGTTATGATTGGTTGTTTGGCTTTTAGGCTATTTGACATTTTGGCTATTCAATATAGCTAAAGGTTTCAAATACCTGTTAAAATGATGTGACGATAAAGGTGCTGATGCTGAGAAAAAAGGGGATTTAGAAATTCTAAGCTGTAATAGAAATAGCTAAATCTAAAAAGATGAAACAAAGTTACACAGTCTGTTTCAAGAGTCGCCGTGCGAGGCAAGGCGAGACTCCAACACCTAGGTAGAATGCAAGTATGTGTTAGTTAAAGCTGGAAAAGCAGAATCAGCTGTGGTTTTAAAGATAAACTGTGACAAATATCCAAACAACAGTTTCTTTCTCCTTCTTTCCTCAGGAATCACTAACAGACTGTTACAAACCCACAGAGGTGAGTTTATTTGGAGCACAGACAACATGCAACACGACTGCCTGCACCCGGTTTGTTCCGCTACGCCTATAGTTACCCAATGAACAATGCGTGCACAAGAGCCAATAACCTGCCTGTTATGGGGCTTCATAATATTTGTTACGTACTGTGTTCACTGTAATGTGTTCAGAGGTAAGAGCCTTTGTTTAGATGAGGTGGCATTAGTCTAGCTGCGTGATTAAAGGTATTACCGACCAATCACATTAACTCCACACATGGTGATTTTTTTTTTTTTTTCGGTCTGAGCTCCCCATCTGTCATCGTCAACGTGTGTGGTTTCATTACAAGGTCATTGCTACAATAACCCGCCACTACTCGCATACCCTAAGTTCCTCCATTTGAATCCTGTTAAATGTCTAACAATTACTTTTACCTTTACCGTGATCTACAACTAACCCTAAAACCAATGTTTGATGCTCAAAACCCACTCTATACCCGTTTGGGCCGTACTTAGATTTGTGTTCTCTACCTACCCACCCGTCAGGATTCAGGGACGGTGCACCCAGCTACCGGCAAACACGTGCCTTCAGTCAGGCGAAAATAAGAGATGAAAGACGGAGGTATTGGAAAAGGATGAACGGAAGGCGAAAGAACATTTGGGACGGCTTCTAGAGGGTAGAGGGAGGGGAAATAACAGGAGATTAAAGATATGAGGCGAACAGAGGAGAGATGAGAAAGAGAGGGGTGTTGGGGGGAAAATGAAAGAAAACACCTGCTGGGTAAAAGATGAATGCAGGTATACAGGAAGGAAGGGGGGGTGGATGTAGAATTAGATCATGAGCGCTGTCACGTATAATGAGGTGGTTTATACTCCTGCCATCATTGAACTTGTTACAACGTCTCGCCTGAGTCTGAGAGACAACGCTTTATCCTCCTTCCTTATTGACTTTCTCCACCTTGTAGATAAGTGTTTAGATTTGTGTCTCAGCGTCTGCTTCTCTTTAATCAGTGCGTATGACAATGATCTCTGCCAGACATCCAGCGTTGCTTTTGCTACTGACATCGCTCATTGCACAGAAAGCCTAATTTCATCAAGCAGCCGCAGGGTCTCGGATCTAGATTTATGTGTCCCTGCACTCTGAAAGTCCTGCTAGCAAATAATCATGAAACCATGATAAAAGTTCCCCGGTCACTGGACTACTGTGACATTTTTTGACTTCATGTCAAAATGCATTGGTGTTGGGGTGGTTGCAGCATTGGCGCTGCCAAGCATGCTTTAGCTGCATCTTTTTTATTTTTTTCCGTTCTCTTTTGGAGAAAAAAAATGCCTCAAAATTTAAAAACAAATATTTGATCAATTAGACTAAATGATTAAATATATCTTTTGGTATTTGTATCAGAGCTCCTTTTAGCCCATCATATTTAGCTAATCTAGCTTTATGGTCCACTAAAATACATCGTTTCAGTTGGTTCTTGTTCCTCAAAAAATCTCTTTAAGCCTATCGTTTCAGGATTTTTTTTTTTTTTATTTGAATTTTTTCTTAACTCTTGTCAATTATCTACAACTTAGAACGAGGCGGCTGTGTTGTTTTGCCAACTCAAACCCGCGCTGAACAAAGGTTGAAGACTCGAGAACGATTTCTTTTACCGGGAGCCTTTAAACGCCTCCTTAATAATCCCCTTGGACTTTGTGCGTCTGGTTGGTCTAACTTTGTTTTCCCTTGCTTCTTTTCAGGACTTTGTCCGTGAGTTGCTGTCAAGGATAAGGGGGATGAGGAAACTCAGCGCTCCGACCAAGAAGGGTCTATAATGGCTTTCTCGTCCAGGATCAACCAACCATAAACTATGTCACTCCAGCTTCACCTACTTTAATCACCCGTCATGAGCTGTCATAATACAGAATTGTTTGTCAAAACACTAGGAACCACCCCGCAACCAGCCGACATGCATCACAATATCCATAATCTGGCACTTTCATTTTCAAGCACAGAGAATTACGAGTCATGACAACATAAGACTGTTGACAGGTACTTACGCAAAAAAAAAAAAAGAACAAGGAAAAAAACAAAAAAACTGCGCGCGTGTCTTGAGTGACAGAAAAAAATGTAAAGCCCAGGAATGTGCCCGTACTGCAAGTGTGTTTAAAACGAGAACATGCCTAAATCATGCTCAGTTCACACTTTTAAGACCAACCATGCATTTACAAAAATTCCTCAAGACAAAAATAACAAATAGATTTCAAAACAGGTGGTTAGAAAAAGTTACAGTAGGTGCACAATTAGCTGTAGCACTATATAAACACAGTGCTTGAATATTTCTTTTTTTTCCCCCCCTTTCTTTTTCACTGGGGTGTCTCGCTGTTACGTCTTTTTAAGAGCAAACGTACAGTATGTTGCCATTTCTTGTCCACGTACGTAAAGTGTGATTTTCTGCTGTTTTTTTTGGTTTTCATTCAGCTTTTTGTCCTTTTTCCCCCCCATCAGTGTGATCAGATGTGAGGGAGAGATGTTCTTGTGGTTGATTTTTAAGGCACAAAGCATTATAATTATGCATAATTCCTCCTCTCAGTTGCTTTTTTTTAAACCTATATCCTCTGAATAGAGTTGGGACATATTTAACAAAACACTATGAATATTTTTGCTAGTTAGTCAGTGTTGTACTTTTCATCTCAGCAAGGCATGATGGGTGTTGCGGTTCTCTGTCTGAGACCGCAAACGCCTGTATGATTGGCAGCCTTTCATTGATCATGTACTTCCTGCCGATGTGGTGACCATTTGAGCTCCGACATTGTAGTTTTCTCTCGTTGGTAGCGTTTACCTCTGCTCGCCTGTTTCTCTGAGAACGGACAACGTGTTGCCTTTAAGGACATTCAGGATCAGTTCCCTTTTTTGTCAGCAGTAAACCTCGACTACTGACAGCTGAATGGTAAACATCCTGGGGGCAAAACCTGAGGCCAACATACAGTATTCATAAAGAGTCTATACACCCCTGTTAAAATGCCAGAGTTATCTGGTAAAAAAAATAAAAAAAATAATAATAAGGCCAAGATAAATGATTTCAAAGCGTTTTCCACCCTTAATGTGGCTAATAATGTTAACAACGAAATGAAAATCGTTTAGGGTAAAAAAAAATAAAATAAAGTACAGTAATGTGGTGGCACATCAGTAAGGCTAATACATACTTTGTTCAAGCACCTTTTGATTTTATTACTGCATTTATGTTTTCATGAAGGGGTCTACCAGCATCTGGACCTGCCATTGTTTGCCCACCCTTCTTTGCAAACAAGCTCCAAATCCTTCAAAATGTGAGGTTATCTCCTGTGCCCTCCTGAGTGATGCTTTTTGACACAGAGATTCGGAGGATGCTGTAGAAGCTCTATGTTTCTTTCTGCGAGATGCAACCAAAATAAATAAATAAAAGAAGTCAGGAAAATCCTTCTAGAATAGCCAAACTTTATTTCAGCTTAATTAGAAGGACTCAAATGTAGTTAGTTATGTTTATTTCCCCTATCTAGAATATATATATATATATATATATATATATATATATATATATATATATATATATATATATATATATATATATATATATATATATATAAATATTAAGTTGAAATGTCATTTTAAAAAGGGTGGAAGTAGTTTGTTGTTTTTTTAACATCACAAAAACCTGCCATTCAAACAGGGGTGTGGTAACTTCTTTAGATCAATTGTAAATGTCGACACGTAAATCGGTCATGTCCCGTAACTGAAGGTGTGCCAAAACTGTCTTATCCAAAAAATGTCACATGTCATGAGTCATTAATATGATACTGAATCTCAACACGGAGTTGTTTTTTGTTTTTTTCTAGTTTTGTTAATTATCTCTAGGTGGGTACAAACGTCAAGGTGTTAAAAGCGCTTGCAGAAAATATATTGCAATTGCATTTAACCACATTTTTAAAGAATGGCCTTTTTTTTTGCACCAATAACACTGACAAACCTGCAGACTCTGATACAATCATGCATCTACGGTGGCATTGGGCTCAGCGATTTCAAAGCAGGTGCACCAGCTAGATCGGGGCAGGCTCGAACCTGCAGCTGTATCAATCAGACAAAAGCAGGGCAATGTTGGATTAAAACATACGAGAGGCACCCATCTTGCATGCTAAGAACAGAAGTTCATAAAGAGTATAATATAACCTTATATTTAAGCAAAAAAAAAAAATTTAATAGGTAATTTTTTTTCGACTTGCCTAAGAGGTACGACTTTGTAGATCATTTACTGTTGAGACAACGTGAGTGTCACGTTGGAGAGAATCCAGGAAAAATTTTAATGGTGCTGTTTTTGATGTTCTTCCCACATTTTAGTTGTAAAGGAGAAAGAAAAAAAAAGCGTTTTCACTGTTGAATGATGCCAGAGAAATGTGTTTGAAAGAAACGTGTCTGTCTAAAACTGGATTTTATCTATCGTCTCAGTGGGTACCGGCCCGGTTAGCGGCCGTCTGAATGGTTTAACGTGTAACAAAGATCATATGTTTGCCAGATGACTGGGGTACATTTGGAGTTTTTTTTTTTTTTTTTTGTTGAGGTAATCTATTTTCCCTCAAAGATCAGGTCAGGGACAAGGGGCTGATATTTTATAGTTTATTGGACTTCGTGTGGAGAGTGTTTTGAAAGTGACCATTTTAGAAAGCTTTACATTTGCATGAATTTTTAAAGTAGCATGTTGAGGGGAAAATGTTTTCCTTTGCCCAAAGTTTTTATTTTATTTCCTAAATTAAGACGCGTTCCTTTTTATACATTTATTATGATTAATATTATTGCTATTCTCACTGATATTAGAAGGAAACTATTCAGGTTTTTATTATTTCTGTACATCCACAATGAGTATTCCTGTTTATAACATGTACTGTGGTGTGTGGTTTGTTTTTTTTGTTTTTTTGCTGAAAATAAAAATGCAGATTACATGTGAAATGTTTGAAAACTGCCACCGCTTGTGTAATTCTTTGAGGAATTTGATTCCTATACATACAGTACATACACTTACACCAGTATATCGGTACATATTTATACCAAAAGGTATTTGTAATTGTCAGACTACTGCAGTCATGAGTGCTGATATTCAGCGTGCATTAGCAGCTTTCGGAATGGGATGTTCTTCCACATGGCTGTGTTTTAGCACAAGGGGCATATTACATCGTTATAGTTGGCAGTAGTTTAGTAGGACACCCCCATGTGCTGTCTGGTTCTGCAAAGAGCCCATCCGGGTATGACATTATTGCTCAATGTGTGCATGAGTAGCTTTTATGAGCAGCATGTCTAGCCCCCATATGGGCTAGCCTACTGGCCTACTGTACCCTGTTGCTAGGTAGAAATGTCCATTGGTGTCTTCTGTAAAATGTTCAGAGAGAGACTAAAATACTAGACGTACAGATGTATAATTTTAATTCTTAAAGGTGTTAATGAATAGATATGGAGGACATGGATCAGTTTACAGAATGTTAATGTGTTCACAAAGAAAACGTGATTGGTCCGCTGCTTCACTAACTCGTTTCCACGAGACGCTGTAGGAAACAGACGGGCCTGAAACCTGCACGCACAAACACGCTGCTGAGTGTTTCTGGGGGGGGCTGAGACCCCGGCCTTAAGGCTCGAGCCCTGAAACGAGGCCGCTTGTGCCTTTAAATTTCATGACCCACTTTTCACAGCTGGGGCTGGCGGGGGAGTGCTCATGCAGGCCCGCTGCCTTGAATAATTGGGACTGCAAGGTGAATGTGAGGAGAATGGTTAAAGACAGAAGCCTCCCTCACCCCGCGCAGAGTTCGCTCCAGTAAGCTGGCAGCACACCAGCGAGCTTTGGACCGGCGCTCTCGGTCATGGCGTCTGAGCGGGGTAAAGCTGATGTGAAAAGATGATAGCTGTTTGGCAAAAGATCGGAGCTTGTCGGGGACCAGTGACATGATGCGAAAGGACAAATGTGCCCTATTGATAGCTGCAGCCAGATTGCTGTTTCACAGCTGAGCATTTCTCTGGAACAAAACCAAAACTGATACATCTCCCAGCAATATATACCAAATTAACCCAATATAATTTTTATGTACTCCCACCCTGGTGCTCTCGCAATTTTTTTTATTTCCACTCATCTTTCTTGTAGATAAGGTGATCCATCATGCCAGGAAGGCACAGAAACAGAGAAAGGGCAGATGAGTACTAAAAAGACAGATATGCTATTTGACAGGGGCAGCACAGAGAGAGATGACAAACGGCGAGAGAGATGGAGAGCGCCACTGACAACATCTCCACTCAGTCCCCTGCAGTTGAAGGACAAACCACCCATCTCCACCGCTGTGGAACCCACACAACATCACGCAAATGAGGTGATGTTTCACTCTGCTGTGGCCTGCTTCCTCATTCACATGACAGGTAATTCACTGTCTATTAGCTCTGAGACACGCCGTGCGTTTAACCTGCACACTTTGCTGCGGTGCCTGGAAAAACTTAACACTCCTTTTAACTTTTTTCTGATCTTGTCACGTTTCAACCTCCAACGCCAAACCGTACTTTGTTTGGAGTTTACCTGACAGGAAATAGTAAGTAGTAAATAATAAGTAGTGTTTAATCTTATCTGTCAGACAGATTCCAATTTGTTCATGTTAATAATAAATCTTCCTCAAACTCTAGGGTCACTTGTGGAGTACCACAGGGTTCAGTCCTTGGACCAATTCTATTTACTATATATATGCTTCCGATTGGCAAAATTATCAGACAGCATGGGATTAATTTCCACTGTTATGCTGATGATACTCAGCTATATTTATCCATAAATCCTGATGAATCCAATCAATTACTTCGACTGCAGTCATGTCTTGATGACATCAAAAGCTGGATGACTTTAAATTTCCTGCATTTAAATTCTGACAAGACAGAAGTTGTAATATTTGGGCCAGAGTCCTCAAAAAATAAACTTCTTAACCAATCACTTAATCTGGGTGGCATTAACCTGGCCCCTGGTAATAAAGTAAAAAATCTTGGTGTTATTTTTGACCAAGACGTGCCATTTAAATCCCATATTAAACAGGTTTCCAGAGTTTCCTTTTTTCACCTCCGGAATATCGCCAAAATTAGAAACATTCTGTCCAGGAGCGATGCTGAAAAACTGGTCCATGCATTTGTTACTTCAAGGCTGGACTATTGTAATTCTTTACTATCAGGAAGTCCACAAAATGCAGTTCAAAGCCTTCAGCTGATCCAAAATGCTGCAGCAAGAGTTCTGATGAAAATCAACAAGAGGGATCATATTTCTCCAATTTTAGCTTCCCTTCATTGGCTTCCTGTTAAATCAAGAATAGAATTTAAAATTCTTCTTCTAACGTATAAAGCCCTTAATAATCAAACTCCATCATATATCAGAGCTCTGATTACCCCGTATGTTCCTAACAGAGCACTTCGCTCTCAGACTGCAGGTCTGCTGGTGGTTCCTAGAGTCTCTAAAAGTAGAATGGGAGGCAGATCCTTTAGCTATCAGGCTCCTCTCCTGTGGAACCAACTCCCAGTTTTGGTCCGTGAGGCAGACACCCTGTCTACTTTTAAGACTAGGCTTAAAACTTTTCTTTTTGACAAAAATTATAACTAGTGGCTCATGTTACTCTCAGCTACCTTTATAGTTTTACTGCTATAGGCTTAGGTTACTGGAGTATATCAGGATCTAATGTTCTCACTCTATTGAGTTCTACTGTTCTTCAATTATGCATTATGTGTTGTCATTTCTGCTTTAACTTTCTGTTCTCTCTCTTTTTTCTTCATAGTAGGTACACCTGGTCTGGCGTTCTGTTAACTGTGACATCATCCAGAGAAGACGGCTCACCCACTACTACCATCTAATGTAGAACAGATTACTAGATCAATGTGTGCTTCTGTGCTTTTTTGTTTCTCTTGTTGTGTCTCTGTTCTGTCTTCCGTAACCCCAGTCGGTCGAGGCAGATGACCGTTCATACTGAGCCCGGTTCTGCCGGAGGTTTTCCTTCCCGTTAATGGGGAGTTTTTCTTCCCACTGTCGCTTCATGCTTGCTCAGTATGAGGGATTGCAGCAAAGCCATGTACAATGCAGATGACTCTTCCTGTGGCTCTACGGTTCCCCAGGAGTGAATGCTGCTTGTCGGGACTTTGATGCAATCAACTGGTTTCCTTATATAGGACATTTTTGACCAATCTGTATAATCTGACCCAATCTGTATAATATGATTGAACTTGACTTTGTAAAGTGCCTTGAGATGACATGTTTCATGATTTGGCGCTATATAAATAAAATTGAATTGAATTGAATTGAATAGTGTTTAGCAATTAAAAAAAATGTAAATAAAGTCTAAAATGTGTGGTGTGCATTTGTTTACCTCGCCCATTTACCATCATACCCCTAAATAAAATAAAAAGAATATTTGAAAGCAAGCAGCATTTTAAAGACGAAGGAAAGCACCAAACAGGTATAAGATAAAGTTGTGGGGAAGATTAACAGAGGATCATGTTAAAAAAAAAAAACAATATCCCTTTTAACACATCTGCGAACACTCGTCAATCCATCATATGAAAAAGAAAAGAGTGCAGGACTACTGCAAAGCTACACCGATACCTCATCCGGATATGGCCATCCCTATGGTAAAATATGGTGGTATCAGCATCATGCATAATTTCTTCGATAGAGACTGGAAAGAAAGTCAGAGCAGATAGGAAACATTTTCCACCTCAGCCCTCTACAGGCTCAGTTTGAGGGTTTGCTGCAAAGTTAACGACCTGAAACAGTCGTCTGTGTGCTCTCTCTATGCGCTTGTTTGGGAAGAGAAGGGGCTGCTGCAAAATCTCATTAACAATCAGCTCTGCTAGTTTTTGTACAACAAGAAGACTTGTTGTGAACTGGCGCTATCTAAATAGGCTACACTGAATTGAACTGGAATAAAATAAACAGTGGAATCCCAGGGCTGCAGTTCTATGCAGTTCAATTCAGTATATATATATATATATATATATATATATATATATATATATATATATATATATATATATATATATATACATATATATATATATATATATGTATAGAGAGAGAGAGAGAGAGAGAGAGAGAGAGAGAGAGAGAGATAGATAGATAGATAGATAGATAGATAGATAGATAGATAGATAGATAGATAGATAGATAGATAGATAGATAGAACCAATCCACAACAGTCTTCTTAAAGCACTTTACAACAACCATATCAATTGTATGTGCAGAATTGCATAGTCAGTTCAATCCAATCATACAGACAGATTCCAATTATCATACAGACAGATTCCAATTCAATTAGATCATTTCAAATTTTATTCTGGTTAGCAAAGATGTCAAGTTCAGGTCAAGTTAGAAAAAAATATTTCTTGAAACTTGAGAGTGGAGTGAGGCTTGCCCGTTATGTAGGACAATAATAAATAATAAATCAAAAATAATAGTACATTTTATTTATAACACACATTACATTTACAGAAACTCTCAGTCCTAGGACAATGGACACAGGACAATGAGACTAAAAATACGTACAGCTGTAGGTACACTTCATAGCTCAAAGCATTTTGCCAGGAACACATTGGCCCACTTGATCGATAAAGTTAAAGTGGACATATCATGCTTTTACATGTGTACTTTTCACATTTAAATCAATCAGGTGTGGCCTATATAAAGTGGAAGAGCAATACTTTGGTCTGAATTTGTCCTTATTGTAGCTCCACAGTCCCTCTTTTACCCCTGTTCTGAACTGCGTCACGGGGCGTTCCACTCAATGCCGTTCAGCCATTTTTGTAGTTTGACAGCAGAGATACAATTATCTAGCGATGCAGAAACTTTTAATTCCCAGATTGATTAAAAATGTCAACAATGGACAACTTGCCTGTCCAGCTATATATGTTTGAGCCAAACATTTTGACACATCCTTGAGCTTGGACTACAAAATTGCAGCCAGAAATAAACATGGCAGATCAGTGGGGTAGTTGGCTCCGCAGCAAATACTGTGATGTAATTTTTCCAAAAGAAAACACAACAGAGGATACAGAAAACTGAAAGGCTTGAAAAATATGACTCAAACAGAGCATAAAGATACCTTTGCAACACCTGGAAAGAATAAATGCAACTTTCCTGCCCTCCTAGAGACTCCAAGTGCATAACAAAACATATTTAAGAGCTAGAAAAAGTGGATTTTTGCATGATATGTCTCCTTTAAATCCTGTTAATATCTATGGTAAAACTTAAACATGTCAGTCTCTAAACATAAATCCCACCAGGATACAATAGATGTGTGGGGTTGTAATGCTTTTTTTTCTGGAAATGTCTAGTTGCTATTAATGCATTTCAAAAGCAGTATAAATGAATATGTGGATTACCAGGTTGAATTTCCAGCAGCCATATGAACTTTGGAGACTTGTCTACTATTCTATTCTACTCTACCGTGACATTTACTCCAACGACCCCCACGGAAAACAACGTTCTCTTTCCTCTACTTTATAAATACTACATGCACGTGTTCCACTTCCACAGCTTCTGTGTGTGCCAGTGTAGGAGGAGGGCGTACGTTAACATCTCTAGAGAAATCCTTTTAATTTCACTACAATGAGTCCATTCTATTTTTTACTCCTCACAGAAATGTTACAACTCCAAGCATGAAAAGATGAAGGCATGTACAACATCACACAGTCTGCTAAGCTGTTTTCCCCTTTTTCTACTTTTACTAGTGCAGCTGCTGTTACAACCTGTGTTAAGAATTTATTTAAAACCACTTTAGCAAAAGTAGCGTCATTCGCTGTTTTATGGTATGTGAGATCTGCTACAGTAAACAGTATGAGGGATACTTTATGAACTGTGCAGAAACATGGGGAACACTGTAGATCATCATGCAAATAACAAAAATATCTCTTTATAGTAAAGAGGTGATCATTAAAATCCACTTAGAGCACAACAAAAATACATTTTCCCCTGCTAAATTAATGTTTTTTTTCTTTTTTTTGAGATAAACAAACAATAGTCTTGTAAAATAATTAGAGATGATCTATCTAACTACTAGACTACTAGACACTAAAATCAAGATGAGCTTAGATTTGCCTGCAGATAGTTTTGCATGTTAATGCTGATATTCGAATCATCCCTACCATTAAATTCCCATGTCTTTAAGAAACTTTCCCCGCAGAAAAAGACTGCATTCACTTCTTAAGTGTTTCGACACATTTATCTTATCCCGTGGAAAACAGTGAGAGAAAAACTGATCAATTCCCATTTATAGCTATGGGAATGTTATTATTGACGTTAAATGTTTTTGTTTGCTTACAAGAACTTCAAACTGCATCCTTTTAGGTTAGAAATTAAAAAGTTTATTCCCTACCCAACTTAGGAGCGACTGTTGATTTAAAGTAATTGTCTACAATTTATTCAAATCTATTCAGAGGAAGTTTTATTATGTTACTAAAATAATATCAAGCATCAGAAGCTTCCAAAGAGTTGTTTAGGGTGGAAAATGAGTCATTATTTGTCATTTGAAATTAGGCATTAAAATATAAAATAGTCACAAAATAATTTGCAATTAAGCTAATTATATTTAACATCTTAGCATTTTTGTGATTAACTATTAGCATAATTATTAAAATACATAACTACCATGCAGAAAAATTTGGAACAACTAGATGTTTCAACAGCACATGAAACAGAGTAAAAGTGGTCTAGAAATGGCAGCTTTTTGCCTGACACCTGCAGCCAACTTTCAGATAATTTTACTGAAAGTAACTAGTAAGTAACTAGTAAGCATGTTTGGCGTCACATTTGGCCAGAAAATAAAGATATCTGCTTATATTGGAAGCCAAAAACATACTAACTTGCCAATAAGCGATAAACCTTTTGTGATAAAAAAAAATTAAGCACATTCATGAGCTCAAGAAGTTAAGGTCCTTTAAAAATGTAATAACTGCAACTGATAAGATGACATTACATAAAAAGCACTGCAATTCTTGAAATAAACAATTTTTCCAGTTTTTGGTACAGTTTTGGAGAAGTGCGGAAGAGGATTAGGGCCATTTAAAAAAAGCTTCAATTCTGACTTTATTCTCAGAATTCTGAGAAAAAAGTCAGAATTGAAGCTTTTTTTTTAATGGCCCTAATCCTCTTCCGTAGACAAGAGACAAAACATTTCAACAAAGAAGAACTCGTCCAGATGACCTACTCATTTCTTTTTTTTTTGTTTTGTGTCACAGAGAACACCTTCATGCTGAACCATTATAAGGATAATAAAACTGTAAAACCATCTAATTATTGAAAAGAGTAAAACTAACCAACGCTCCTAAAAAGCAAAGGGATGATCTTCAACATGTTTTTGTCAAATATAATGAAAACTTCATCAAAATGTTTAATATTACTGACAAGGACTCCTGGATAGGTGTCAAACATTTCAAGAAAGAACCGAGCGAAGGTAAATCGCTAGATGTCACGCTACAAACATTGCATCTGTAAACATTGCCTAGAATACTACCGCAGCCATCCAAAGGGTTACATCAAGGATTTTAAATCAGTGACAATTTCCTACCAACACGCAGCCATATGCTTGTTGTCCTGTTTGTGCATGAGCTACTTGTTTTGGAGATTTGCTTACTCTGTTGCGATCTCCTACTACTGTACGCATTAAAGAAGACTCTGTGTGTGTGTGTGTGTGTGTGTGTGTGTGTGTGTGTGTGTGTGTGTGTGTGTGTGTGTGTGTGTGTGTGTGTGTGTGTGTGTGTGTGTGTGTGTGTGTGTGTGTGTGGGAAGGGTAAGTCTGTTTTGATAATATGGGAGGATTCCTGGTGGGGGATCTGTATCTGCTCAGATCGTTCTCCTCAGTGCCATCTGCTTCCAGTAAATTATTTAGATGATTACCACACATAACAACACAAAGAACATCCATGTTGAATCTAAAGAGGAGCATTCGGTCCACATATGCTAAATAATTATATCAAAATAATTTCTTAAACAAAACTGTTACAATAGCCAAAATAAGGGATAGTTCAGGATGTCTGAAGTGGGGTTCTGTTAATAGGTCATAAGCAGTTAATATCTTACCTGCAGTAGATAACACTCTTCAGTGTAAATCAAAGATTGCAACTCGAGTTTGACGGCCAGTTTACATGACAATGGTCCGTTTAAAACCTGATTGTTGATCTGTTCCTGTCAAGACATCTACATGATAACATTTTAATTATGATCTCTGTCCACACGGCACTAAAAGAAGAGTTAAACATTGTGTAATTTCCCTTCCACCCCAGTAGTAGGCGGTATATTCTCTGAAACTAAACAACACACGCATGCCAACAAACAAGGCATCCCCACGAAGTCATACTGCGCGTGTGCCTGGACTTCCCCTATACAATCAGATACTATTTTTTCCTGTGAACACAACAATGGAGCCTGGGATGATTTTAAAATGTTCCACTGTGAAACCTGTTTTCACATGGCGCTGTGTTCAGAGAACACATTTGCTGTTGTGGTGTAGACAAACAGTAGAAACATAAATAAACTTTTCACCTAAAACTGTGTGGATGTGGGCCTGAGACTCCGACTCGATTCACACTTAACTGGGGTGACTGAGGCTCGGAGGTTAGTCGTCTTTCAATGAGCGGGATGTGGGTTTGATTACAGCTTCCACTTATCACATGTTGATGTGTCCCTGGGCAAGGCACTTAACCCCAAGTCGCCCACCAATCTGTGTATCAGTGCGATTGGGTGAGCGGTTGCTATGACTGGAAAAAATGCTATATAAGTTCAGTCCATTTGACATTTACCAAAAATAAAAGACCTCAGACTTGACTTGGACTCTTGCTCTGAGAATCAAGTTTTATCAACGTGTATGAAGGCTAAAAGTAAGTCAGCACGTGAGCTCCAGACTGCCGCTGCTGTAGCACGAGCTTGATTGTTAGCCAGTGACGTTGGTGGGTTATTGGCTGTATATGACGATCTGTTCTTGTTAGCTGTAGCTTCACAGTAATGATCTCATGAAGGGGCCTCAAACTTAACACCTCATTAAACGACTTTGGATCATTTAGGAAACAAAATAAATGCGACCTACCTCCATGGTTCTCTCACAGACTAGCGAACCGTATCATTGCATGGATACTTACAGCTGGAAAAATATTTAAGTAAGAGCACGTGTGCCTTGATCATTATGTTGGAACTCTTTTCTTTTGAATATCTTTACAATTTGGACTATATGAGGACAAGGATAAACTGATGTTAATCTTGTTTGAATCATTTTGAAATTCATCAATAGGAGGTTTTAATCCCAGTGTTTGTCTACATTTCTAACTGGGTTAATATTACATTTGACCAACTTTCCAAATAATATAAAGCAGCATTTAACAGTATTTTGAATGCTAACTTAAAGGTGAAAAGAAAGACATAATTGGTCATGAAAATAAACAGGTTTAAAGATAATCATTAAATGTTGATACGGTAGCTTTAGCCAAAGGATTGGCAGCACATTTCCAACAGTGATGATACCCATTACATAGTTTGACACAGTGGTGCTCCAGGAACAACCTCATGCTGAACACCAGCAAGACCAAGGAGGTCTGTGAGATAGCCTGGCCAAAGTGGCTGAAGAAGGGCTATTTGCCCCTGGTGAGAGGTTTTCAGTCTGTTACATGTTACAAACACACTCTAGTTTCTCAATCAATGTCTGGCTGGACATCGATCCATGCATATTGCACTTTTCTTGTTTAAAATGATTGCACGGAGTTACTGCAGACATGAGTGTATCATTGAATGTGAGTTCAGGTGACTAATTCATGCAACAACACAGCAATTAATATCATTCTCATTCTGCTGTCAGAATTGTTGGACTCAGATACGAGTCTTGTCAGAGCCTAAAGACTATTTGCATGCTTTAATGTTCTCAGGAACTGTGTTGGTCAGTGCAATCAACTGATTTTGTGAACACGCACGCACCAAAAGTGTGGAAACATGTCTTGTAAGTAATGATGTGCAATCTGTGTGGATCCTGAGTCAGTGGCTAACTCATCAAAAATTATACTATGGTAACACATGGTGACAATAAAGATTCTTCATTCTTGACATCTCACATGTGATGGGAAAATGCTTAGAAACTTGATTGGGAATTAGGGCAAAAGACTTAAGACCCGACTAGGAGTTGCCCCTGAAAGACTTGAGTCTTAAAATGGACGACAATGACTTTACTTGTAAAAATGACTTGTGAACATCCCTAATGTAAATCCACACTGCAAAAACAGAACTAAAATAAGTTAAAATCTTCTTGAAATTAGTGTATTTTTCCTTTATTTGAGCAGGTAAATAAGATAATCTGCCAATGGAATAACATTTTTGCACTTAAAATATGGAGAACTAATCTCCATCAACTTATTTCAAGTGCATTATATCTAATTATCTTATTTTAGGGGTAAAATTAGGGGCAGATAATCTTATTTACCTGCTCAAATCAAGGACATATATACTAATTTCAAGAAGATTTTGCTTATTTTTAGTTATGTTTTTGCAGTGCAGATTAGTTGATCACAAAGGAAGTTAGTCAAACAGAGGTCAAGACCATAACAAAGTTTTACCAACCTAAAAAGAAAAAAAAAAACATTTTGCTAATGTGATGGTAACATATTTAAGAAAGTGTCACATTTGCATTTTATTTTTTAAATACCAAAACCAATGACTGTTTAAATGGGAAATGGAGGAAGGAGGCAGTCCCAAGCGGCAGAACAGATTCCAAGGCATCTGGGCTGATTTTTGCATGTATTTTGACTGTGGTGCTGTTTACGTTCGTTCACTCGACACAGAGAAGGCTGATTCTTCGACAACAAGCAGGGAGGAACGTGCTGCAAGCAGAAAAAGCAATAAAACTAAATGTATTAAAGACCACTAATAATCCTCTGGTCTGCTGCCTGATAAACCTTTAACTCCTGGTAGCATTGCGAGAAAAGCCTACCTGTTATTGTTTGCCCCCTACATTTAAACCTTGATCTATCCTGAAACCTCCTTCAGAGACAAACCCGGCTTTTATCAGAAAAATGAATCCGAGTGAACCTACGGAGAGAAAGAGTCTATACGCGCTCTAGAAATCAATCAGTTCTTCAATCGGCTTAGTCCCACGATAGCTCAACCCCCCACCCTCAGTCGAGCGCAGCCTCGAATGAAGAACCCTGGAAATTAATCAGGGGGGGATCTGCATCCTTGAGAAACAGCCAGACGCATATGACCCTGGATCTTACCTTGGGCTTAACCCGACCTACTACTGTAATCCTGTTCTGGGATTCTGAGACGTACAATTTAAACAAATAGAAAAAAAAGAAAAAAAAATATATATATATATATATATATATATATATATATATATATATATATATATATATATATATATATATATATATATATATAAGAATAAAAACCCAGACTCCAAACACAAAAAAGATGAGGAGCTGAGAGAGAGATTGGATGTCTTTGTTTGGAGATGATCTGTCTGGGAGAGAAAAAAAAAACAGACAGTCTGGGATCTAGCGCCTTTAAATAAAAACACAAGAGAGCTGAATGAGTACGGCCTTTTCTTTTTATTCCCAGCCGTTTGCTCCCTGCATCTCCCACCCTGTCAGACAACATGTTTATCTGTCTGCCCGCATCCGACTATATACCTACAGGCCAATCTCCTCCTTCCACCTCCTCCATCGGAGAAGTCGCCAAAACAGCTGGTTGCCATGGCTCCAGATTTCTGTGCACCAATCAGAGGCTGTTTTGCTGAGGGTAGAGAGAAGCCGCTACACAAGGCACAGTCTGGTTAAAAAAAAAGCAGGGATACTGGGAGAGATTAGCATATATCCAGCCAGGAACGACAAAGCCTTATAAAAATGGCACATAGTACATTATCAGACATGAGATATTTTGGTCTCATTTTGTCAAATGGACGTGTTTATTATGTCCATGACACGTTTTGGAGGGGTTTTTTTTATATTAAAATTATATCTCTACCGTCTACGTCCTGCGCTGAATACATTTAATTTATGAAAGAACCAAATTAACATAGATACTGAAGCCAAAAAAAAAAAAAAAAAAAAAAAAAAAGCATCGACTGTTTTGATGAATGAAAGGTTTATATTGTGAGAACATGGCTCCCTCTGCTGGTAGTAAGGCACAATTACGTTATCAATAGCGTATGATTTCTAAAGTGATACCCACAAACATCATTTTTGTTTTTCATTTGGATCTTATGTGACAGAGAAACACAAAATGCAGTAAACATTTAAACTGAATGGCTTTCTCATTTTTCCCCCCAGAAACAAAAACCTGAAAAAGTGTATTCAGGCCCTCTGCTCTAGCAGCCCTGAATAAAATCCAGTGCAACCCTCTGTATTCAGAAACCAGCTTACAGTGAGCAGCAAATGGATCTCCAATGAACACACACCTCAACAGATAAACAGCACGGCACTGCTTTCTTTATTAGATGCAGAAAAGAGGAAAAAAAACTCATCTTACACAATTATATCAAGAAAGGGTTATGATGACTTACTGAGCACAAGTGGCAGGACTGACCTGAGCTGGAAAAACAGAAACAGATTATTATCCTACTACAAGAGGAAGAGAAAGCTGTGAACTGATTAATCAAAGATGCATCACCAAGCCACACAAAATGGGCTTTATATAACAAGATTATGAAAATAATAATAAAAAAATAATCAAATAAAAATACATTTACATTAGGAAAAGCAAGAGATTAACAATTTCATATTGATCCAAATGTTTTACATACATCTTTCTTCCTATTTGTTTTGTTCTACCCCTTAACTTGAAAGGATTTTTTTTAATTTTATTTATTTTTTTTACTTTGGGATAAAAGAGTCAAACTCCAAACATAGTGCTGCACATTGGTGCCTTTGGTAGCACTGCTGCCCTTCAGAACTTCTGGGTTTCAAATTTTGATCTGGGGTCTTACTGCATGGAGTTTGCATGTGCACACATGCAAATTCAAACATATGTATTCACCGGGTACTCCAGGTTCCTCCCAAAGTACAAAAACATGGAAACAACGTTTCTAGTCTCTCTAAAAGAGCCCTTACATAAGAGTATGCACCTGAATAATGGTTTCTCCTTTATCTATCTATCTATTGCCCAGTGATGGACTGGCGACCTGTCCAGTGTATACCCTGTCTGGAGTTAGGCACCAGTCCCCGAGTAACCCTGCACAGTCCTGCAGGTAATGAATGAATGAATGAATGAATGAATGGATGGATGGATGGATGGATGGATGGATGTGCAAATGATAAATCTGGTATATGGGCCAAATCAGAAGATGATAAATTATCTTTTGCATATCACGTGTTTTAAATTCTTGCATGAATGATGTCACGAGTCTCTTAGTTGAGCCCCTTGTTCTGCACCGTATGAACCTACCCTTAGTCCCCCTCTAGTTGAGGTTTGATCAAGTTTTTTCAGACATTGAATTTGTAGATGATAAATTGCATTCCATATTCCTTAAAAAATATATACTTTTAAATCAAAGTGAAAGTTTCAAATTAGATAACCAACAGTGTCATTAGGCAGTTGCTATGTATCGGACCCTCAGTTGACTGGGCATAGAAATGAGCGATACAGATCTGGGTTATCTGTAGTGACCTCTACTGGCCACCAGATGGCGCCATAATATATTGTGCGTTGAATCCACAACAGAGGAATTCCACCTGCTCCCTTCTCTTCCTAAAATATCTACAAAAGGCTGGTTAAATAAAGATTTATTCCCTCAGCTGTTTCTCCATTTACAGTAAATCGTGTACGTATGTCATCTCTGACCTTTTAGAATACTTTAAGAAAGTCTAAAATAAGATCTATAAATTCAAAAGTTTTTTTGCACAAAGAATCATATCAATCGACTTTACGCATATTTATTATCTGTAGCCGGCATCATTCCTCTCCGCTGGCTGGAGCTAGTCTACCTGTCGGAGGGAGGGGCCCCCCTTCTCGCCGCGGCTCCGTGTCGGGATCAGGTCCCTCTGGTTCCGGCTGCTGATGATCCCTCTCAGCTGACGTCAGGAGAAATGGCGGAGCAGGATGGCAGCGACACCTCTCCTACGGAGTCCCAAGGTGAGCTCTCGTACCGAGGCGGCTTGGAACTGAAATGTTTCCAGGCTCGGAGCGGCGACCGCGTCTGAGCCGTGGCGCAGCGCTCACCTGAGCCTTCTCCAATCTCCATTTTTCTCGTCTTTTCTCTCTCGTTTTTAAACTCCGAATCAGAGGGAAACCCGAGTTCTCCACCGGGTCGGTCACGGGAATAGGATTAACAATCAACCAACTCAACCGACCGGTTGCTTATTTTTTTTTTTTTTCACCCTCTTTACTTTAACACGGCCCGTTCTTCTCTCTCTCTTTGGTTGAACTTTTGGTTTATTTGTCGCCGAAGGACATTTGTGCGCTCCCGCTGTCCCGACCAAAAACACCTGTTGCTGACATTTTGTCAGCCGGTCCCCTGTCAGCGCGTGCGACAGGTGGATTCACGGGGATGAACGGAGGCTTGTTGTTTCTCACGGCAGCGGATGAGACGAAGGGCTGTGAAAATCGCTACCTTTAAATTAGACTTGCTGCTAATTTCCTTTCCGTCGGATAGAGGATGCTTTAAAAAATAATAATTATTATTATTATTTGGGTCCTGATACCAGTGTTGCTATTATTAATTCAGGATCTATTGGTACGGTGATACAGGAGATGAATTAAAGTAAAACATCTTGTATAAATCCGTTTTGATTTACGCAAAACGAGCTCTGTTGATACTTGAAAGGAAACATAAGAGGAACTTTTTTTTCTTTCCCCTCCAGGTAGCCACGCCCCTCCATCTTAATAAGAACTGGGCAGGTGTTGTTTTTTATCTATTGTTGGTGTACAGTACTACCTGCCCTGATTGGGATCTGGCTTTGTCATGTCCTCTGTAATGCAGTGTTTCGTGACTGGAGGGTTACTTTACAGAATCAATGTCATCGCCGGGAGATCCTCCGATTCTGGAGAACCCAGTCCAAGCAAACATTAAAAAAAGTGAAACAGGATCCGTCCGGCTGCTTTTATTTGACACGGACTAGCAACAAATATTCCCAGTTCTGCTGGAATAACCTAAAATACTGATTGTCAAATTCCCAGCATCCTCTTCCGCTGAATTCTTGCTTAGACAATAGACAATAAAGTTGTCTAAGTCTAAGTTTCGGTAGTGGTTAGAAATTGCTGATCAGCACCAGTTTAAACGAACTGGATGCAGCGTTTGCTCGCCTGCGATGTTTCAGGTGCCATGCGTTCATAGTTTGCTTGAAAATAACATGTTTAGCCGTTTGGATGAACTTTTCTAGCCTTTTATGTCCACATCTTAAATAGATTTCAGTAGGTGCGACATTAAAGCTCAGGGAGATGGATGGGGATGAAAAAGAAACCACAAGGAGGAATATAGGTTAATTGATATTTATATAATCGTTGCAACATTCAGCAACGATATTATGATGTTGTTGTTTTTTCAATATTGTGCAAACTCTAGATTAAATACCAAATGTAGTTATTTTCAAGTGCTTCCAGCACAGCATATTGTCCCTTTTTTTTTTTTTTTTTTGCTCGACTGCTCTGTAGGAAAACACTTGGGAGTCTGCCAAGCGGATGTTAGCTGGTCCATCTTGTCTGATAACAAACCTGCAGACGTGCTGCTTGTATAGCTTGCCAACTGTAGTTTTTTTAAACTAATGGGTGGCGCTTCTTTAGTCTCCAAATCATCACCAGGAAATATTTCCAGGCACTTGAATTTGTCTTTCTCGTAGAGTAAACGTAGAGTAGTCGCCTGTATGGCGAGCTTGTTGGCAGGGTGGAGCCGCACCACAGTGCTGTTTGGCATTGTGGCTCTGGCATTTTCTCTGGCCTCTATAAGTAAAAATGATACGATGGAGTTTTTGGAACCGTTACCGGACAATCGATACCAGTAACCGGCCAACGGCGGATTAGCAATCTGTGCACGTGACGGAAATTGTGCAGCTTCTCTTGGAAGGTAACCCTGATGTTCTGCTGGCGCCACTTGGAAGTAGGTTCAGTAAACTACCAAAAGCAAACATGGCTGTAAAACTGCTTTTTTGATGGGGTAAATTAAATGTTTTGTGTTATAATTTTTTTTTTTTTATTATTATCTGCATTGCCAGTGAAGAAATCAAGAGACTTGCGAGGCTTTCAGTTAATTTATATCTCTCTCCCTGAGGAACATCGGAGTGCTCATTGCTGATTATGTGATACATCCAGAAAAACTCAAAGTGCCTCTATTGCCCCATCAACCCTCTTATTTGTTTTATTTGTTAGTTTTTGATGTCGGTCATTCTTCAGTCTTACATCATAAGCTGTCTTCATGTTTCAAGATGAATCTATACATCTTTGCATTTCCTGTAATGATTTTTATAATCAACCACCCACCCACCCAGTAGTCTAGTTATGTTGTTTCTTCATTTAGTTTAACATTTGCATGTATGTTGTTTATGTCTGTTTTTATCCTTTGTAAAGAAAAAATAAGTTTGATGGATCACTACTAAGATGAAGAATGAGATATGTGTCGTTCGACAGACGGAGGGCGGTGGAAGGCGCTGAAATCAGTCTTTAAAAAAATCAGTGATTGTGTAGAAAAATCTCTGTTCCTGCAAAACTGCATGAAAGCTACATGAGTGACTAACAAGATAATCCCCTTTGATTTGTAGACAAGCCATTCTTTGGTGTAAGTCTCTAGCTCAGTGTTTATTTTCAAAAGTATACATTTTTTTCTCATGACTTATAAGATATGAAGTAAAAAAAGAAGATGAGCCCAACATGCATTAAATGATCACATTTTTTTGCTATTTTGATTTCGAGCATCAGGAACAGCCCAGGGCAGCTTACCCTGCAGTTAGACCGTAACTATCTGAGAATATAGCCGTTATTTTTGTTACCTTTTTGTTAATAGACAGTTTTCATCCATTTTGATGATTGATATACCAGGTTTTAAAAAAACATACAGCTCTAAAGCTGCTATAACCCTCAGGTTCTTTTAATAAAATCCCAGAAAAAGAAAATGCTTGAAAGAGTTCATTTTTCTCACACTTTACCCACAAGCTACTGCTGAGCACTGGAAGTCAGTGATTTAAAAAAAAAAGTGTTACTTAGTATTAAAATATTAATTGGTATGTATAATAATAAAAGTATTATTTTTGATATACTGTTTTAGCAACATGAGGAATACTTATTAAGTGTCTTTATTGTTATAATGTAGCCATAATGACATTTGTGGTGAGACACACTGCTTCTCTGTTTTAGATTAAAACAATTAGATCACGACTAGGTACTTTTTTATGTAAATACAGAGATTTAATGAAGTTGTATTTTTACTCTATCTGCATGTTGTGAAAACCTCAGGCCACCCCATGCCTACTGAACTACAGCAACTTTTACTCTAAAGATGATGCGGTAATAAAGCCCCCAAACCTGATTTGATGTTATCCATTATTTAGCATGTATTACAAGCTAAAATTTTACTAGTTTTTGTGCTAAAAATCTGTACTTTTCCCCAGGGGAAGTGTAGTTTACTGGTTGTTGTTTACAGTTTAGCTGCGTCCCTTCGCCAACATGCCTACATCGTCACCAGGCCTCTGCAGAGCTGACGGAAACGTGGATGTTGGAGCAGGGATGCAGCTACAGGTTGCAGGACATCAAATAAGTGGGATTTGATTTCAGTGTTTTCCAGATCTGGATAAGTATGGAGAAGGAAAATGCTATAAAGAAAAATATTTATATTTCCAGATTTTATTGTTTAAATGTCTTGTCCATTATTTTGTCCTTCACTCTTTGTGTCCCTCCTTCCTTTGCCCTCCCTTCCTTCCTATATCACTTTCTACCTTCCTTCCCTTATTCATGGTGTCCTACCTACCTCACTTCCTTCATTTCATTCAATGTGTCTTTCCATCTTTTCTTTCTTTCCTCCCTTTTCATTTCTGTCTTTTCTTTCTTTGATTGTACCTTTCTATCCTCTTTTTCCCCTTTCTTGTTAATTTATTTCCTTTTCTGTGCCATACCCCCTTCCTTGTATCTGTCCTTCCCTTCATCCTTCCCTCCTCCTTCCCATCTACCCCCCTTCCTTGTGCTCTGTCTTCGTTTTTTCTTCCTAGCGTCTTTTTTCTTTCCCTTTTGTCTTTCAGTTTATGGTTCCATTCTTAAGGCCTGCTCACTGTAGAAATACTGGAAATAAATGAATACTTAAATATTAGTATTTAATTTGTTGACATGCAGTACCGATACAGCCAACAATAAACTGTAAATACCTATTTGATCTGAATGTTTAAGTCCTGCTGGTGCCTGATTGCGCTACTGAATCTGTGTGAGAAGGGCGTGTAGCAAAGCCTATCACGTTAAAGTCAGGTGTAGGCTTACAGCACTGCTGAGTCCTGGGGGGACAAAGATCACATTGCTCTCTGAGGAGATGAGGCAGCAGATCTCGGCTTGAATTCCTTTAGATCTTTTTTTTTTTTTTTTTTATTGAAAAAGTCCTTTTTAAATAGGATATTAAATAAATAGCGCCAATGGCCTACGAGTGATTAAGCTAAGTATTCACACCCTTTGAAACTTCTGTTTCAAGGGGTGTAACACATGTGTTGTTATAAGCATAAATGTCAGTTTTGTATATTGAGATCTGATATGCAACAAAGTAACGCATGATTGTGAAGTGGAAAGAAAGGGAAGGGTAGTTTTAGTTTTTTTTTTTTTTTTTTTTTTTTTTTACATAAATAATAACCCAGAAGAAATGAGGTGCATATACTTTCAGTAACCCTGAGTTGATACTTTGTAAGACTACCTTTTGCTGCATCTGCAAGTCAGTTGGGGTATGTCTCTGTTGGCTTTGTGTGACCAGAAGGTACCTGTTTTACTCATCTTCTTATTAAAATAGCTCCAACTCAATTATAATTAGGTCTGGACTTTGGCTGGGCCATTCTTACACATTATTGTTGTTTGATCTAAACCCTCACACTGTACCTGGTTGCATTTTAAAAATCGCCCTGCTAGAATTTAAATGCACCATAATGTTGCCACCAGCACATTTCACCATGATGTGCGTTGTTTGTTTCCCTCTTATATGCATTTTGCTCAAGGGCCAAACATTTCAGTTTCACCTTCTATATGGTTTACAGCAAAATAGAGAAATGACTTCATATGGCTTTCATCTTGCCACTTATTTATCATGACCAGATTTGTGGATTTCACAACTGATAGCTGCACCTTTTGATAAACTGCTGTACCCGAGCTGTAGCTCTCTGCAGCTCCTCCAGAGTCACCCTGTCAGTTCTCCAACAAGCCTCTTAAACCTCCACAGAGCAGTTGTAACCGTCCTGGTAATAAATTACCCTCGCGTGGACGGTATTTCCTTAATTTGGGGGACTTCTGAATTGGCACTTGATTTCATTTCAGGGTTTCAGAGTAAATAAAATATAAATAAAATACATTTAAGTTTGTGGTTGCAACATCAAAAAAATTTGGAAAAGTTTAAGGGGTGTGATTACTTTTCCAATGCTCTATATTAGAAACTCTAAGGCTGTGCACAGTAAAAAATAGACTTGTTTTGAGTTATTTTAATTATCATGCTGCTTTCTTTCTTGGCTCCTGGCTGAGTTTGAGTTTCAAAACTATTTTGCTGGCTGCTTTGGTCTTTGCGTTTGAAGCTTGTTAAGTATGAAATCTTAACGCACAGACAAACACCGACAGCGAAGCGTGTGTAGACTGTTTGCACCCTTATCGGTAAGATTTTTTACTTTTGAGATGTGGCCTTCTGTAACTATAGCACCTTTGTTGTCCTCCCTTCCATGTTTATGTTTAATTAAAAATAGTGCATCTTTGGCTTTTAATGTCGTTTTTAGATATACTCTATCCTATCGAGGCAAATTTATGATATAAAGGGACACACAGTTTAAAATTTGGTCCTGCTTACTGTAACGCTGCTTTCACTTTACAATTTAAAGGGACAATGTACAGCTCATAAATATCACCATTTTATGTGCAACACCAGATTAGCTCCCAGCTATTTTTGTGTCCCAAAAAACAAATATAAACAAATAGGAAGGAATAAGAACATATATCTGAGCTTTAGATGACTTTGGACAAAGAGAAGAATGTCAAAACCATCTTTTAATCACATTTTGTCACATCGTGCTAAGGATGGTCATCCCTTCCATATATGGTAAATAATGTTGCAAAATGTAATTTTTTTATATATATATTTTTCATTGGCATCCATGAAAAGCATGTTTTTAAAATTTTGCTTGCATGTCTTTTTTTGAGAGGGGGAAGGCTACATAAATATAGTTTATATAGTAAAGATTGCTCAAGAAAAAAAATTTAAATAGAAAAAAAGGTTTTAAACTGAAAATCCAACTTTTTTTCAGGTTCAACATGTTTTGTTTCTGTATCGAAACATTTTTTGGTTTTTGTACAAACTTTATGACTCCGATTTAGCTCCATAGGAATAGGCCAAATGTGTTGGACCCTCGAGTGTTGTGGGAACATGAAACAAATCGTTCTAATATACCCAAACCAATCAAGCGTAACGTGCCACCAGTAATCAACCCATCGCCGGTTTACATTGCAGAAAAATAATCTGATTTCTCTTTAAATGGAGGCTTTGGGTGGGGTGCCGTAAACCATGCGCTCTCTGGAGGCCTCCCAGAGTGATGGTGCTGCGTTACTTGATTTCGAGTGTCGGCATCAGCAGCGGTGTGCGTTGCGCTGACGTCCACCTGTCACCTCCTTCGCTGTGTCACCGGTCCACGTGCCGCTGTTGTCAGGGAAACCCATTACGATGTTCCGGCTCACCTTCCACTACTGGATCTGCACTGAATATTTTATCAGCTCCCCCTGACCTCTTTTTATCCCTCTCCTCCCTGTGTGTGCTTCTTGGTACAGTAGAAGGAAATGCCCTGTGATGTAATTCTACTGACACATTTCTAGATTAGACTTAGTGTGTGTGTTTGTGTGGTGGGAGGGGGTCGCAGCAGAGGTTGCATCCTCCTGAGGAGCGCAGGAGTCAGCTGTGAGGTTCTTACAGACCTCCATCGAGCCCCTCTTGTGGATTAAGTCTTCTTTTCTAAGCCACAAGCGCTCATCCTCATCCTCACTCTCTCTCTCTATGCCAGGCTGTTTGTCTGCTTCTCGCTCCTTCCTCTGCCACTGCATTGGGCTTGGACTTGACTCATCATTTTTGCCTTTCTTTGGCTCTCCCCAGCATTACCTCTTTTCTTTTTTGTGTCGTTTGCGTAGTCTTTTAGCTTCAAAAGTAGCCTGACGAAGATGGCAGCTAGTGTTTTTCTGTAAGATCCCCGCATCTTCCGGAAGAAGAGAGCCTTTAGGGGTGACCCCGACCTCCGGAGCCCTCCGGAACAATTCCCTACCCACTGTGAATGGGGGGTGGGATGGGCAGGGCTCGGGCGAGTTAGCCTGGGGGCTCGAGCGGTCGCAACAGGGCAGGCGATGCCGGATAGGAAAGCACAGAAAGCAGCAGCAGCAGCAGGAGGAGGAGGCGGAGGAAGTGGCTCATCCAGAGACAAGTGGAAGCTGAGGAGGAGAGGCAGTCGGCTGACGATACAACCGCTCTTTACCATCACTGAGGAAGAGGAGGTAAAGAGACGGAGGGAGGCTGGCAGGAAGCAGAAACGAGGTATGAGGGAAACGAGACGGACAGGTGTCTAGCGTCATCCTGTAAGTTCGGGTGTGCATAAATGTATCTAAGTTAAGGACATTATCTAGGACAGAGAGTTTAAAATTGAGCTGAGGTATTGAACTTTAGGCATGCCCCAGAGAGTCAGAGCTGCAGATGCTCTGAAAATGTGACGCACTAAAGTTTTGTGAATTTCTTTTACAGTATGGCTTATACTGCGAGTAAGGTGTCTTGCTGCACTGTGCTTTATGGGTAAACATGGTTTGGATCAGCCTGCGCTTTGCAGACCCTGTATGTGCAGTATGGGCCTCTGATAATGGACAGCAGACTTGACTGTTTGTGCAAGAAAAAAAAATAGCTGAGGATGCAAGACTGAGTCAGGACAAGGACAGCAGAGTTGAGAGCGAGGGTGCATTTCGCTTCACTCGTGTATGTGGCTGTAACGCGTTAGTAAGCAGAGGTCTGTCAACACGCCCGCCTATGACTGCAATCACAGCCGTAAGAAACGTGCAGAGCTGGGACTTTCCCCTTAAAATTGGCAGGTCTTCAAAAATTAAGCGTTTCTGGTGTTTCTTTTTAGAAAGGCGCTGGAATGACAGCTATGCACCGGTTTCTGCTTGTGCTGAAATTTGCGGTTAGAGGACAGCTGGGAGACTGTAAAACAAGGAAGAATGATTTATTCAGTGACTTAAATATTTTATAACTCTGAAACCAGAGAGTGTATAAGGCAGTAACACTGTTTAATAAGAAATGTTAACGATGGCTTGTACCTTTTTAAAATATTGATTGTAAATTATTACTTTTTCCCTTTTTGTTCTCTGGGTAGCAGCACCATTCTGTGGGCAGGCTTTTTTCATCAGACGTTCACTCTCCATCAGGATGACCCTAAACACACTGCCAGAGCTTCGGCAGAGTAATTTGGATCTTACAAATTTCTGTGTTGGAATGGCTTAGTCAAATTCCAGACCTGAGTTCAGATAAGAATCTATAGCAAAGCTTGAAAACTGCTTTTTATCAAATGTCCATCCTTGGACTGAGCTCCTTTATTCTACAAAGAAGAATGGACAAATGTTTCAATTCCTCCCCAAAACACTTGCAGTTAATTGCAGCAAAACGTTGTTAGAAAAGGAAAGATTATTCGCCCAATTTACAATGATGCACTACTTTGCTTTGGTCAGTCACATCGAATCCCAATATGGTACACTGGAGTTTGGGGCTGTAACATAGGTAAAAAAAATTGTTTAAAATGTATAAGGTGTATAAATACTTTTGATAGGAACTGCATGTTTGAATCGGAGGCTATAGCTTAAATCTCTTCATTCATTGTATTTTGACAGTTTTAACTCTTTTTGTAGTTGATTTCCCAGAATATTAGCAAATGTTACAGGGTTTCCCCAGAAAACTGCTGATTGGGCTGTCCATTTACGTCAAGCTAATAACAGCTAGCATTAGCCTATGTTGTCCGGAAGGTTTACTACTTCACTACTGCAGATACAGGAGCTTTACTGACCTGAGCATTTTACATTGCTCTCAAACATCTGGTGGCCCACCAGGCCTATAATACAGTGGGGGATTGGGGGGGTGGACCCTTAATGTAGTTGTGTGGCAGGTAACTCAAGTGTCACAAAGTTTGTAGACATCTCAAAAGTCTAAGAATGTAGTTGTATTCAGTTACACTTCCTGCTATTATACTATTCATAAGAAAGTAACAATAAAACCTCTGAGAAAGGTCTTGACAAAATTAAGATGGTCAATCTTCAATCAGTTTGTTGTCTTTGGCTGGATGTTGCTGTTTATGACACCCCAGAACTCATTCTTACATTTGAGCTGAAAAATGTCTTCTCTGCGCAGCGAATGCAGCATGGACGGCAACAACATGAAAGCCTCTGTTGTTGCACCTTTGTTGCATCTAGACTCGAATGCCCATCCTAGAGCTATAAAGGAATGCCTCCAACCCTGCCCCCTTTTGCCTCTCCGGTGGTTGGAGGTTACAGTTTGGCTTAGCATTAGCAGCAGCTAATCCTCTCAGGCTGCAGGGAAGGAAGGAGCTGCACACTGTGCCTGCGTGTTACCCACTGGCCTGGACGGCAGAGCATTAATCGCCAACTCTGACCGTTTAATCTGACTGGCGATGAATGCAGATTGACTGGGGGGCGGGGAGGTCGTGCAGAGAGACAGACACAGAGCGCTGGAGGAGGGAGGGGCAGATTAAACAGTCACACTCACTTATATCTCACTCTCTGTCACACACATTCATGCAAAGCACATAAACACGTGCACGCACATGCACGCTCAGACAAAAGGATGGGAACCGGAGAGTCAATAGCGATGACATCGACTGACCTCGCTCAGTTTTCAATCTAATTTAGAAAGAGCAGGATGAAACTGCTGCCCTTTTGGCTTCTACCTGGACTGCTGACGTTGAGCCCAGATTCTGCCGCGAAGAATGTTTTCAGGAAGTAGAAACCCTGCTTTCAGCCCAGAGGACAGACCAGGCAGGGTCCCAGGTCCCTCCTTTGGATGAACACATCTGAAATTATGAAAAAATCAGGTAAAGCCTTGAACTTTTACCTCTTAGCGGAAACGTGATATATACAGTTCCCTTGTATTTTTATCAAGCAATAGACGTAGATAAGAAATGTGGATAAGAAAAGTGAAAGGGCACAAGGTTAGATTTTTTTATGGTCAGAAGTTAAAAAGGGACTTGGACTTTGTCTTTTCTGCATTATACTTTTAGTCCACAAATATCTTCTTATCCTTTGGATAGTTTTTTTTTTGTTTTTACATACATTACAATATTATATTTTGACTGTCGGGGGAGGGGGGGGGAGGGGGTATACAAAAATGGAACTTTTCAAGAAATGAGGAAAAAGCGTCTTTCTTCTTTTACTGTTTGTTCAAAGTCATATGCACCAAAATGCAATATTCAGACATAGAGTAGAATAGAAATATCCTTTACTGTCTCCCTGTTGGGAAATGCAGGTGTACCTGCAGCAAAGTGAAACACAACTGAAAGCATGCAGAGACATACAAGGGTTAAAGTATAAAAGTACCGTACAGCTGTCAAAAACAGCATACTGAAAAAAATAAAGAAGTGGGAAACTGCAAAACTAGTATGTTTATTTATGCGTAAACTATTTACAATAACGAAAAAAACCTGCAAAAACAACAGGGATGTAAAATCTTAATGAGTTTGTTGGGAGCAGTAATGGCTGTGAAGTCTTAACAGCTGCCCGCAGGAAGGATCTGCGCTAACGCTGCTTTGTGCGTCTAGGGTGCAGCACTCAGTCAATGAAGGAGCTCTCCAGCTCTGCAGCAGCTTCGTGAATGGGGTGGGAGACATTGCCCAACAGTGTTGTTATTTTTGCCAGAGTCATTCTGCTATCACCCTACACTGGGTCGAGGGTCATCCTAGGATAGAGCTGGCCCTCCTGATGAGCTTACCTAACCGCTTCCACTCAGCTTGTAGGTAAGCTGCTCCAACAAACTGCACCGTAGAAGATGGCTGATGTCACCACAGAGTCAAAGGTCTTCAGAAGTATTTGAAAAGCACCAAAAAAAGTTTGAACTTAAATAACTGCAGTGTTCTTACCCATTTTACATCATCGATTTAGACATCCTTAAACATATTTTTAAGTGTCTCTGTTTTTACACCTAGAGTGATAGAATCCAGATCGTTGTGGTTCCTTCAGTACCCGGGGTTTCTGAGAAGCTCTGCCTTATTCTGATTTGTAAATGTAGTTCATTGCGTAACGCAGACCTCTAGGTTTTAGATTTCAAAATATGTTGGAAGGTTAAGAGCAGCATGACGGATGAACCTGGTTACATGCAGATTCTGTTGTGTAATGCTTAATATGACGATTGGATGCTTTTGCAAATGCTGTTAACTCAGCCGATGGGTTTGCACAGGCAAATGTTTTTTTTTTTTTTTAATGTCTGACTTTTGTTGGCCTGGAAACGTCTGCAACAGCCTGCGACATTCAGAGAAAGTACACGGCTACACTTAACGCAGGTCAGACCACCGGAGAAGGTTAATGGTCACTGATTCTTTGCAGAAAAGACTTTTCATACCAAAAATATGTTTTTTATGTTTCACTTGGAAAATAAGCGTATCAGGTTTGACACAGGACACCGATCCATCTTTTAATCCATGGTCTTATGTTTATCCGAGATCGGGTCACAGGGTTTAACCGGTCTAGGAGGGAATCCCAAAACACTCCTCTTCCCAGCTGCACCGGTGTGAAGTAGACGTCTGGGTTCTTGGGTTGCATTAACTGCAGGTGAAAGGTCAGGCTTGAAGCAATAGAAATGTGACGTAATACTTGTTTTGATTTTTAAATCTGCTATTTATGCACACTTTCGTTCCCAATGTCCAAAATATCCGTCCAGCCGTCCATCCATTGCAAGCTTTATGTTAAAAGCCTGACCTTGGTATTAATGCCGGTAGGAAATTTAAGTCTGTAAATGTACGGATTTTGTTTATGAACTAAGTGTTGGAAACCCTGCCTGGTTATTTCCAAGTGTTCCCTTTTTCTTTTTTTCTCTCACTGTTTCATCACGCCCTGTACGCTTTAACGTCTTGGCTATTATCGCCTAAATACAATTAGAGCAGTAAGTTATTCCAAATTGCTAAAGTATGTGTTGGACTTGGAGTAGGAAGTATGGTTGCATAAAAATCCTACACTGAATATTTACGATGAACACTCATTTAACTCAAAATGTACAGTTACCTCAACACGGCTTTGTCTATTGGGGCAAAAGCTTGAGCCAGACATGGTAGTGACCTCAGATACGCAACTCTCCAGCTTAAGTGTCCTTTATGTCATGTCTAGCTTATAATGAGTAACTTCCCAGCAGATACCAAGTCAAATATTTAGCTGCGGGAAACGATCCTTTCCTCTTTGAACAGATCTTTCATTTGAGGAAAATGGATTTCAGGTGCGAGCAAAGTCCTAACAATAGTCATTATAACCACATCCACCTGAGGCAGGGCCGACCTGTGAAGGCTTGTGTACACACCTCCGCAGCTGCCCCATAGACGGTGACATACTATACTCTGTCAACTGTGACCTCATGTGTTTTTTTTTTTGTTTTTTTTTTTTTTGTAAGCCATTGTAGGGTCAGCAATATTGGGTTCATAATGTCCTTCTACATGCCAGACACACGAAAGTACGCAGTGAAACCGTGTCCAGCCTCAGAGATCCGTCACTGGTGGAGTCAGATATGAAATCTGCACTTTGCTCCTCCTCCGCTTTGTTGCAGGTAATTACTAGACAGGGTGCCGTGTTCCTGAAAAGATAGGAAGGCCACGTGGTAGAGAGAGAGAGAGAGCTGTAGTGTGTCGTTATAGCTTGACTTGGAGGAATCCGTTGAATTCTAACATTTGCCTCTTTCACATGTATGTCTGTTAAAGTCTTCTAGTCATATATGTATAACCCAGGGGCCTACCTGCAGCAGTCATTCAGCGAGTGGCAGGGTACACCCTGGAAAGGTTGCCAGTCCTTCACAGGCCAACACAGAGACACGCAGGACAAACAGCCAGCCACATTTGCATTCATGCCTATGACCGGTGTCGGAGCGAGCGATTAGCATAGCCAGTGAGGTTTTTGGACCGTGGGAAGAGCCCACACATTCATGCTGAGAACATGCAAACTGCATGCAGAAATTTGAACCCGGGACCCTTCTGCTCCAAGGCAACATTGGCTGCTGATTCCACTGTACAGCCTGAAGATAATCAGGATAATTTCATTTCAGGTGGTCTCAAAACTACTTATACCTCAAATTAATTACCTGTTCATTTTGTGATAAACAACCTTAACAACTGGAACTGACACGTCAGACCTTAATGAAAATATGAAATTGGTCAGGAACAGCCTGACCAATGCATCTCTATTGTCGCTACATGCATGCTCGGTATGAGGGATTGTTGTAACGCAATGACAATGCAAACTGTCCACCGTGGCTACGCGCTCTTTCAGGAGGAGTGAATGCTGTGTCTCTGGATACGATCTGCTGGGTTTCCTTAGATAGAAAACTTTTTTGACGAATCTGTCTGTATGACTTGATTAAACAGACTTTGTAAAGTCCCTTGAGATGACGTGTGTTGCTAATTGGCGCTATATAAATAAATTTGAATAGAAAATGTAATCGAATTATTAAAGGGAATCTCATCTCATCTCATCGAGATATTTAGCTACAGGTAGCGTTGCGGTGGGCAGGATTAGGCCACTTTGGACTAACGATTGGACTGTGAGAAGGAGTCCAAATGAGAAATCGCCTCTGTACTTCATGGCTCTGTCTGATCATGTATATATTTAATTTCTTTTTGTCATAGGGTTCTGTGTTCTTATACACTGCATCATCATATTCAAGTGTTTATTCTCGTCAGTGTTAATCATTCTGGGATTTTTTTATTTTTCTTAAAGCAGCTTCCGAACAACTTCTTATCTTTCCTACTCTCCATAAAACATGTTTTTCTTTCCACTTTTAAATACTTTTTTTTTTTTTTTTTTTTTTATAATTGACTCAAAAACTGCAAGTCGGTCACTAATGTTTTCTTGTTTGAGGCACATTATTAAACCTGAAGTTGGCTGTTATCTGGAAATAATGTGTAATGTAAGACCTTTTGTAAATTGGAACTGTACACACAATTAGAGGTGACATGGTCAATGCGTTGCATTTTTGTGTTAACGCAGGTTGTGCATCGCCAACAACTCATAGACGTCAAAATTGTTAACATTAATACAGCTGGCTTGAGAAACTCGAGAGAAAATACGTTGAAAGAAGCTTTATTTGAACACTGAATAATTATTTACAAATCAGGATTAATGCCTTCAAGGCAATGCTACTCAGGAATCATTGTTGTAATTACATGCACATATTAGTCATCAGTCATAGTCAACCAGTTCCTTTGGTCAGGTCCTCTACCACTATCATAAAATCACTGAAATTATTTTAAAGGGATTTCTGACTTATCACTCGTAATGTTTATAGTTGTGGTAAAAACAAAGTTCTAGATATTTTAGTAGTTTATATGCTATAGGTCTACATATTTTGATCATGTGTGGGAGTTTTTGTTTTTTTTTGTTTTTTTCAAACAAGCTTATTAAAGTTTGGGTTTGTTTAATAAATGTAGGTTTAATGGAAATTTACACTGTGTTTGTAAAATTACAATCATGTTCAAATGATTTAACCATCAAGTAGAAAATGTCTAAGTTGAAACAGACAGCTTTTACATTTCCTCCTTTCCAGGAAGGTTTGCTCAGTGAGAACCATTTACACAGAAAGCACTCATTACTAACTCAATAGTATAATAAACCAGGGAATCATTCGATTATTACCCCAGAGATCAAATATGAGTGAGAGCGTTTAGATTTTTCCACTTTCAAAGGTAGAAACACTTCTATAATAAAATGACTTCAGTACTGAGCGCCGCAGCAATGCAATTATTGCTGTAGTAACCAAATCTCAGATAACAGACAACTTTATAGGTTTTACACGTAGAGATTATTCTGTCTTGACTTCTTTAGCTTCAGACCTTCTTTAAGGTAGTGTTGGGTTGTCTTTCAGCTTCCCCACAGCAATCTAATTGACGTAGAACGTAGGCTTTGCTTCTTTTACTTAATTGGTTGAAAGAAGAACTTATCTTGAGTCAGAGCCTGGTCATCAAGACCAAATGTTCCGATTATGTTCTAATCAACACTTTGCTAACCAATAAAAATCAAATGCAAGGTTTCTTCTTTTTTTTTTTTTTTAAATGGGCTGGAAACGGCTTTTATGACATTCTCATTGGTTAAATATTTCTGATCTCAACTCTGCATCATCTGCCTCGTCGACTCGGGCTAGAATTCAAGAAATACGCCGGCTGATGTTGTCCTACAACCATTTGCTCTGACTGTAGAAATCCCGTTGTTTACATGTGTGTTTGGCGTTGGTGGCAAAGTTAAGAGTGTACATGGTCAGTTTGGCCATAGAAGCATATTCAAAATGTATGTTAGGTATTTTGTGGGTGTAAATGTGTTTGGATAAAACGAGACGCAAGTAGTGCTTTTTATTTTAATCCAAGCGCCTCGTCACACTTCAGTGTCTTCTTCACAGAAAAGCGCCATCCTGTGGGAGTAATGTTGAGTGTAATTTGGAAGTCAGACTTTTACAGCTGTGGGTGATAAGAACCGCTTCTTTGCATGAAGGGTCCTGGAACAGTTTTCAGTCATGAACTGCTTTAACCTACAACAGTGGTTTTCTGTTCTCCTGGTCCCGCTGAATCCTGGTCTTTTCATTTTTCTCACTTTCCTCCTTGTTTTACGCCACCTCTGTTGCTTTTCTTCTCAGCATCCTTCTCCCAGTATAAGTCGGAGGATGGCAGAGTGTCTTCAGCATCCGGGCAGACCTTCTCCCCCACCGGGACGCCTGTGCCCACTCCCGTCCCTAACCGTACCACCAGCAGAAACACAAGCAGTTATGCTGCCACCAAAACAGGTACATTTGATTAAAAATAAAAGCATTTTAGTGAAAAAAGTTGCCAGTGTCTCCTGTTTTTAAAGGGCAGACTTGCTAACAGTACTTGTAAACTGTGCTGCAGACTCGTTGCTCTTTAACAAGATTGATGAGAGGCTGAGGCTGGCCCGTGAGCGCAGGGAGGAGCAGGAAAAACAGAATGGTGAGCACTCTTTTATCTTCATGTGTTTGAAAGGTATTTAGAGGGAAATTGATGTCTGAGGCAACGTAAAGCGAATCCCCAGGCTGTTCTTGTTTGTTCACTCCTGACATTTTGCGGCCCAACTTGGCTGGCAGCTGTGCAGCGCCCGTTTCCCTGGATGTTACATAAAATCCAGGGTGAAAGCCAGTCGCCATGGATTCCACCTTACATAATGCGGCCGTCCATCAGGCAGGTTTTAGGACGGCCAAAAAGTCAAAAGCTGCTTCCTTGTTAAACATGCCGATCAGGTTTTAAATAAGTCAAAGATCTGGCTCCGTGTGAGGAGCTCATGGAGCTTTGTGCCTGCAAGCTACGGCATTCTCGCTTAACGTGCCGCTGATCGCTCACATTGTCGCCGTACGTCTGTGGCAATTTAATAACGCATGTCAAATTCCGACTTGTATGTTCGTTCACGTGCACGCAGCTGCCAAGGAGGCCCAGTGGCAGGCGCGCGAGGAGCGAGCCCGGCTGCACTATGAGAAGCAGTTGGAGGAGAGGAGGAAGAAGCTGGAGGAGCAGCGGATAAAGGAGGAGAAGCGACGGGCCGCCGTGGAGGAGAAGCGACGGCAAAAACAGGAGGAGGACCGGGTACACATTGCTTTTTTTTTATGCTGAACAAGCCTCATCAAAGAGTAAGAGATGAACCGTGGCAACCACCTTCTTCTTCTTTCAGTTTTTTCCCTTTCAGGGGTTGCCACAGCAACCCATCTGTGTCCATCTCACCTTATCAAACCAGAAACTATGAAAATCTGCCATATTGTTTATTTGCATCCATCCATCGTCTATACCAGCTCGTCTCTATAGGGGAGAGGGGGGACCGGTGCCCATCTGCAGTTACACAGTGGACACTTTGCCAGTCCATCACAGTCTATGACATAGTTCACACACACACACACACACAAAAAAAAACTATAGCACTTAATTGCAACAGAAACATTTATTATGATCTCATGAGCTGTAGATTTCCTTTTCACAAATACAATGCAATTATTTGGGTTCAAGTCGCTGATTGCATTATTGCCCAAACAGCCTTGAAAATGGCCTCATAACATCGGTATCTTGTAAAAAATCAATGCAGAACAGCTAGAAATTGCTGAAGATTCTGAATTTGGGGTTTTCTTTAGTTGTCAGTTATAATCACCAAAATTAAAAGAAATGAACACTCTGTGTGTGTAACCAATGAATATAATATACAAGTGTTCACTTTTTGAATGGAGTTACTGGGGCAAAAAAATCTACTTTTCATGATATTCTCATCATATTATTTAAAAAATATACATTTATTTTAAGGCTTTTTCTACATCTCGGAGAACTGGAACATCTCTCACTATAGCAGATTATGTTGAGCTTGTTCAGTTTAAAAAGTTTCCACATTGAGGATTTTTTGTTTCTGTTGTTCTGACCGAAGGTGCGCCATGAGGCGGTGATACGCCGCACGCTGGAGAGGAGCCAGAAAACCAGACCGAAGCAAAACCGCTGGTCGTGGGGAGGAGTGCTGCACACCAACGCTCCGAGCATCCCGGCCGGTACTTAGACACGTCTCACAGCTGCACAGGCCCTGTACAAACACATCAAGCTCTCCCACAGAAATCTCACCCAGGCTTACCCCCCCCCCCCCACCTTTAACTCGGAACCTTGTTTGATTGGTGCCCCCGTCAGCGGGCTCCTTTTGATGAACCGTTTCCAGCTGCTGCAGCTTGTCAGAATTGTTCTGCCGTGTTTATTTTTGTACTTTTCAGGTCCGCTGCCTTCTGTTGTTACTGCTTACTCACACCCTTCTCTGCCTTTCCCTTTCTGTCTCTCTTTGGCTCTCATATTCAACCTCTCTCTGACTCCTGCCCCCCCTCCCCACCTCTACCTGCCGTTTGCTCTCTGTTCTCTTCCTGTCTTGGTTCAGGTTTTGTCGAGTCTGCTTTCCTCTGTCCGCTCGACCTTGCTGGACTGGAGCACATGCAGAGTGCTTTCAGTTTCTACCGCAGATATGGATTGACGTCCCACTGTGAATATTATGGCTCTGTGTCAGATAGCCGGCTAGAGTTAGAGCACTAGCATTAGTACACCTGTTGACCGACGTTAGCGGCGTCGTTAGTATTTGGTTAGCGTTCCACCATGTGTTGCCTGATTTTTTTCTATCGGCAAGGACCGTGTCTTTCCACCCAGAACTAACTCCTTTATTGCTTTAGGTGTTTGTAGTTTTTCCAGATCTAACCTAAATTAGCCAGCGTGTAGAGAGCTTTGGACTGTTGGTTCATCAGCTCTCAGTTCCTCCTGTTTGCTATCACTGATTTATCTTCCTGATTTCTGACTCTAGATGCTGACAGACGGTCAGTGTCCACTGTGAATTTATCCAAGCACACGGACCCCATCATTACCAAGCGCCTCTCCTCCTCTTCTGCCACACTGCTGCACTCGCCAGACAGAGGTAATGAAAATAAACACCATCCACATGTGGTTTCCTTAGACTTTTTTTTTTTTTTGCCTTTTGACAAATCGTATCTCATTTTAATTGCTTCTAGAATTGAGGATGTGACTTACTCAGACATATGGTTATGTTGATGTCCCAATCAGGATTTCCATACGTCTTTTTACTGAGAGTTGGATTAAACTGTGCTGAATAGGGCTGTGCATAAAAATCGATACAAAGATTAATATCGATGTTTTTAAAAACGATTTAATATCGATATTATGGCTTTCAATATCAATATACCTCCCAACCCCCAGGGGACACTATTACCATTACTTTTCACAGCGATGAAGTGCAAGTGAGACAAATTTGCGGAATGGCTGTCAGGATTTTAGAAGCGCCCTAAAATCAGATGTTTGGGCACATTTTTTGGTTTCTGTGATACGTTAAATGTATTGAACCGAATGCACTTTATTTTCCTGTTAATATATCAGTGTTCAATAAATTGAACCTAAATATAATATTTGGCTGGTTTTGTTGATTGAATGACGTTGAGCATTAATTTGAAAGTACTAAACATCGATATTGCAGTCAAATCAAATCAAGCTGAGCTATATCGAGAATCTTATTGTATTGTGAGCTATGTATCGAGAATCGTATCGAATCCTAGATGATACCCAGCCCTAGTGCTAAATAGTTGTTCTGACAGTTAATAAGAATATAGGACCAGCAGGCGACTACAAAAAGGAATCGGCACGTCTGGTTCGGTCAGTGAGAATTGGGAATTATTTATTTGTCTCATTATTTTAGATTATTTTAGCTCAAAGTAATTATTTTCTCAAGTTTCATTCATCTCAGATAGTTGTTTACTATAGCATCGTACTTATTGGACACACAAGTGATTAAAATTGCTCTACGTTTTTTTTTTTTTTTTTTTTTTTTTTTCCCCAAACTGTTTAACTATTGTTTCTAAAATGTGTTTTTTTTTTCTACAGCTAAGTTCAACATGAGATCATGTATTCTTTGATGTTCATATGTTGCTGACAGGCTTACAGATGAGAACAACTTCCACCCCTGTCATGAGCAAAGCTCAGTCCAAACCCCGCCTACATCAGGGGAAGACCACGCAGCACAAAAACACAGGTTTCATTTTAGGGGCACTTTTGGCTTCTTATAACCCACAGACTGCGCAGAAAAAAGATCATAGGCTGAAAACTGTGAATGGAAGTAAAGAAACAAAAAATACTCCTCAGTTGTGATGCAGAATTCCTCTTTGTTTATTATAAATGTGCACATGCTTCACATTGTGCATTTAATCACCAGGATTGGGCTCCAATGTCACCCCTTTCTATAATCCCCGTTAGGATAATCTTGTTTTTGAGGAATGCTGTATCCATCATGGCTGGGAAAATGCCATGTTTTCTATTATCAAACGTGTTTACCTTTTTTAATCTGTTTTTTTTTTAGTTTAATATTGCCATACCAAACTAAAAAAAGAACAATAATTAGGTTTAATACAAACAATTACACTGTAGATTGTTTAACAGAACAGTTTTTGACAGTACATTTTTCAGCCTATTATCTTTTGCTTGCATAGTGATGAAAAGTATTTAACCCATTAGATGACTTCTTTTTTTGCGTATTTCACATCATCAAGGCACTTTCGTATCAAAGACAAGCTGAGTAAATGCAAAAAGTATTTTTATATAATTTGTTTATTATGGAAAAAGGGAAGAAACTGGAAAAAAAAAAACTAACCTGCCTGACATAGAATCGGGAAGTAGGCCAATAAAGTCTAAGCAACACCATGTGCCCAAATCTAAATAAATTCAAGAAAAGATAAGAAAAGCATTCATTGAGATCTATTGTTATAAAAAGGTTTCCAAAGTAGTTTCTGAGGCTTTGGGGCTCCTGCGAATAGCAATGAGAGCCACAAATGGAGAAAACATGGAACAATTGAGAACCTTCCAAGAAGTGGCTGGACTACCAAAATTACTCCAAACACTCATTAGTGACTCATGCAGGATGTCACAAAGGAACCATAAACAACATCTAAAGAACTGCAAGCACTGTGAAATAGTGAGACCTAGGTTTATATTTTGGGCCTATGTCATCTTTAAATCGGGCATAAAACTAACACCACATCTCAGAAAAAGAACCTCATACAGACAGCCGAACATGGTGGTGCTGGTGTGATAGTCTGGGGTCCTTTTGCTTCTGCATCACTTGAACAACTTGCTGTGATTGATGGTACATTAAATTCTGCTCCCTTCCAGAAAGTGTCCAGCCTCCAGGTTATGATCTTGATTTCAAATGCACTTGGGTTTTGCTGTAGGACAGGGATCTTGAGTGCATCAGCAAGACCATCTCGGAATGCATAAAAAAAAAAAAAAAAAAAGCCAAGATTTAGAAGAGGCCAAAAATAAATTTTAGACTTAAATTTCATTGAGATGCTGTGCAAAGATGTTATACAGGTCCCTCCTGCTCAGAAACTTTCCAGAGTAGCTGAACTAAAGCAATTCTGCGAATAAGAATTGGCCAAAATTCCTCCATTTACCACAAAACTCCACGGCAGTCGCTGCCTTCAAGGTGGGCAGAAGCAGATTAGAGTTAGGGGCGATTACTTTTTCACATCGTGGCAGGTTGGTTTGGATAGTTCAAACTTCAGGTGTGCAGTCTCAGAAAGGGAATTCATATTTACTTTTTCCCCCTTGAAATCATCTTCTAAAAACTGCATTTTGCCTTTACTCAGGTTGTCTTTGTCTGACGTTACAATGTGTTTTGATCTATAGAGGTGTGCAAAAACAGTAGAAATCTGTGGGTCCAAGTACTTTTTCAGAACGCTGAATAAGGTACCAGCGCTGCAATGCTGCATGTTTGGCCTGATACAGTGAGTTAAAGTGGGTAAATGGATGAGCATGGGCATTATTTAATTATATCTGTGTTCGCAGTGAGCCGTTGGGGAATTATGGTCAGATATTTGAAATGCTTGCATTAAATCCTGGGATTTAAGGAAGAACCACTTTTGTTATGCTGCATTATGATTGTTTTGCTGCAGCACTCTGTTGCTGCATCCTTTCCCTTTTGTGTGCGGTTCACTCCAGGGTGTTTGCGCCGTCTGATACTTGCAAGTTTATTGCATGCAACAGGGTGTGCATGGTTTAAACCCGTCTTCGCCTTTTAGCAAAGAGAAGATGTCCTGGGCCTACGAATGGTTTCTAATCTGATTTGACTGAGCGCCTGGGCCGATCAGTGGGCAGGTAATAGTTTTAGCTGTTATCAAAGCTCAGGTATTATATGCGTCTGTGTTCAGGACTCCGCCGCCTTCCGCTGACACCATGGGAGAGCAGCGTGGTGAACCGTCTACAGCAGCCAACCCACTCATACCTGGCCCGCAGCCGCAGTGCCATGAGCTTGTCTGGAGACCAGTCAGGTAACATACATGTGGCCTGGTTCTTGTAAACACTCTTAAATCGCCACCTCTGGAATTAAACCCTTTAAAATATTGTTATACACTGCAAAAAGGGAACTGAAAGGGAGTAAAACTTTCTTGAATTGAGTATATTTTTCCTTGATTTGAGCAGCTAAATAAGGCTATTTGCCAATGGCATGCACTGCAAAAAGGCAACTAAAAGTAAGTCAACTTTTCTTGAAATTTGTGTTTTTGTCCTTGATTTGAGCAATAAAAGAAGATTATCTGCCAATGGAATTAGTATTTTACTCCTAAATTAACATAATTAGACATATTCACTTGAAATAAGATGACGGAGATGAGTTGTTCCTATTTTAAGTGTAAAAATCTTATTCCTTTGGCAGATCATCTTATTTATCTGCTCAAATACAATAATTTCAAGAAAATCTGACTTACTTTTAGTTCTCTTTTTGCAGTGTGAGCATTTTTACCCCTAAAATAAAAAAAAATTAGATATCCTGCACTTGAAATAAGATGAATTGTTCTTATTTTAAGTGCGAAAATCTTATTCCATTGGCAAATAGTCTTATTTACCTGTTCAAATCAAGGAAAAATTCACAAATTTCAAGATAATTTTACTTACTTTTAGTTACATTTTGCAGTGTAGAGTCTCTTGACCTGGAGGGTTTAAGGTTTGGCTGGACCTAAAGCAGTCTGAAACTGCCTTTACCTGCCTGTATCAGGCAGCTGAAGCAAGCACCCATACACACATACACACACACACACACAAAGAATGAAGCAGACTGCTAGATCCTGGTGTCTAAGCTGTTTAGCCAGTATTTACCAATTGATACCAGGTTGTTTGCTTCTTCTGTTACCAAAGAGATAGTGGCTTTTTAACCTTTTTTTTCCAAGTTAGTTGTGAGAACTTTGATTTTTATCTTAAAAGATAAAGTTTATGTAGCAATAATAAGTCATTATTCTAATGTCTAAGTGTTTTTCTTATGTTGAAAATTACCAAATTGTGTGTAAAATTACAAAAAAAACACAAGGCTCCATCAAAGGTCGATATATTAGAATTTCTGAATGTTTTTTTTCTTATTTTAATATTGTTCCCCTCATTTCTATGACTTGAGGCAGTGATTCCAAACCTGGGTTTCCATAAAGGGGGAGTGGAGCACCAGGCTGCTTGATATAGTGAGAATCTTATTGGACTTTAGCCGTGGGTAGTTTTATCAAACATGACAACCCTCTGAATAGAGCAAGCTCGAAAAGGACTGCTTGTGCGACTGCCCCCAACCAGTCATAGCCGATATGGGTCGTTTAAGAGAAAATAATATTACTGTATAGTTTGAGGAGCATCTCACATAACTGATTATGTGTTGCTCTTTCTTTCTAGAAATAAAAGTACCAATAAATATATCGTCATTCACACAGGAAATAAGTCGAAATAACAACGAGCCCGTATGATTGGCTCCATCCTGACATCTTTTCCCTGGTCAGAACTATGAAAGAATAAGGTGGCGGGTGGCTAAGGAAGCAGGTGTTTAGGAGATGATGCTGGGAAGTATTGACCTTTAAGTCAGCACTTGCACACAAAGAAAGGCAAGGCAAATTTATTTATATAGCACAATTCAGTACAGAGACAATGCAAAGTGCTTTACATAATTAAAATACAGGAAAATAAAACAGAATAAAAGCAAGTAGAGATAGAATGTAGAAACAAAAAAGAACATTAAAAATAGTAACAGTCAAAGGCAATCCTAAACAAATGTGTTTTTAATCTTGATTTAAAAGAACTCAGGCTTTCAGCACTTTTACAGTTTTCTGGAAGTTTGTTCCAGATCAGTGGAGCATAGGAACTAAATGCTGCTTCTCCTTGTTTGGTTCGTGTTCTGGTTCTGCAGAGTAGGCTGGAGCCAGAAGACCTTAGTGGTCTGGAGGGTTGATACACTGATAACAAGTCTGTGATATATTTAGGTGCTAAGCCATTCAGGGATTTATAGACTAACAGAAGTATTTTAAAGTCTATTCTCTGAGATACAGGGAGCCAGTGTAAGGACTTTAGAACTGGGGTTATGTGCTCTACTTTCTTAGTCTTAGTGAGGACGCGGGCAGCAGCGTTCTGGATCAGCTGCAGCTGTCTGATCCACTTTTTAGGCAGACCTGTGAAAACACCGTTGCAGTAATCAATTCTACTAAATATAACGCATGGATTAGTTTTTCCAGATACTTCTGAGACATTAGTCCTTTAATCCTGGAAATGTTCTTCAGGTGATAGAAAGCCGACCTTGTAATTGTCTTTATATGCTTTTGGAGGTTCAGGTCTGAGTCCATCACTACACCCAGATTTCGGGCCTGATTGGTGGTTTTTAGATGAAGCAGCTGAAGTTGTGTGCTAACTTTTGATCTCTCCTCTATTTGTCCAAAGATTATTACTTCAGCACTTCCTGTTTTGTTTCACTTTGCTATCTGTCCTAACATTAGGCAAAGTGTATAATTGTGCATTTATGCTTGTGTTTGTGTCACATTTCATATATATGTCCTCTGTCTGGTGTTGGGTGTACTGTTTAGTACTAACTAGTTGGTCCTGATTGAATCATAAACTAAAGGTTTCCCTCTTTGGGCTGTTTTTTTTTGTGTGTGTGTGTGAGGTAATGTCATATATATGTGGAGCTTCTACCAATCTATAGCACTAACAGGTTCTTTCTCTTCTGCTTTCTCACTACCATACATCATCTTTTCATTCCTTTAACCCCATGTCTGACCTCCCTTAACGAATGGCTTTGTTCGTTACTACTCACCTAACCTCCTCCTCGCTGTCCCTCCTCCTTCTGCACTTTCCTTTTTTTGTTCTCTCCGAACCCTTTCTGGTGTCCCACAAACCGTTCCAAACCACACCTGCCCCCAATCACCCCCAAACCTCCCCTCCCACCTGGTGCATCATCACTGTAGCCATGCCTGTGTGTCCTCGCTCAGTTTCCTGCCACCCCATGGGCGCCCTGTCCTTCAAGGCCCTGCAGGCCCAGGTGCTTCCTCAGTGCCGCGGCCACGAGAGGAGCCAGAGCAGGGAGAAAGCTCCGCCGGCCTCCGCCACGCCGCGCAGGAGGACCACAGGAACCGTGCAGGTAGGAGACAGGAGTGTTTCTTTACATTAAAGAGTTGCCTCGGAAATAAACTGAAATTCTCACCTATGGATGTATGATTGTCCAGGGATGATTGGTGGCAAAATAGTTTCCTCAGTACACATGTGCCACCCTAACTGGAGACTAAATGGGTTATTTTTGAGACTTGATAAGCCCAAATGTGTTGAGCTTTGGATATTCTTCCCTCCTTTACTGTCATCCTCACTGTGTGGGTAGCAGAGTAAACTTGGCTCCTTGCCCATCTGCACACCTATTGTATCGGACCATATGTCACTTCTTAGTGCTGCAACACATATTGCTGTGGTAGATGGAGAGATAAAAAGGGGATTTGGTTTTGGGCTTTAAAGTTGTCAGTTAGCGCACCGTGTCATGCAAGCGTACCCATATTGCTAGAAATTTTTCACATTTTGTCATGTTCCAACCAAACACTTTAGGTTGCTTTAGTGGTATTTTATTAAAGACCAACACATAGTAGTACTTAAATGTAAAAGTGAAGGAATACAATGTCAAATCTGAAAAGTTTGCTGTGCATTCATTTGAATTCGAACCGCCTCAGTTAGTACTCAGTATAATCTCTGACTATAACTGGAGTTGTACCTCTACTGGGATAATATCTCTGTGACAATTGTACATCTAGAAACTGGCTTTTTTTTAACCACTTTTATTTACCAAATAGTGTTTTTATTATTTTTCTTCCACATTGATTTTCAAGTGTCACAGATTCTCAGCAGAATTAAGGTCTGGACTTTGACTGGGCCAGTACAACAATTAAAGGGGCTTTGATCCGAACCATTTGATCGGTGCTTTATATGTTTAAGGTTGCTGCCCTGATTACTAGCTTTCGTGTCCTTGCAGAAGAAAAGGCGTCTGCATAATGCTGCCAGCCATCATGTTTCATCATAGGGATGCGTGTACAGGGCAATACGATAACACCAAAGAGTGTTTGTTTCTTTTGGTGTTATCTGCAAATTGCACATGAGACTTCTCATTTCTTTTAGGAAATGCTTCCTTCTTGCCTCCTCTTCGATAAAAGGCAGATTTGTGGAGCCCATGACTAATAGTTGACAGTCAGTCTGTGGATAGATTCGTATATCTGGCCTGTGAACCTCTGCAGCTCTTTGAGATCTCCCATGGGCCTCCTGGACGCTTGTGTAACGAATGCTTAGAAATACTTTAGCATGGTGGCGTATCATCTTGCTCAGTTTTTGAAGAAAAGCAAAATATCAAGCAAAAAATAAACTGTTATATATTTTTTTTTATTGACTGATTCTTTAAAATATCTGTATAAGCATAAGGACCGTGAGGGCGTCAGGAAGTCTTGGAGCAACCTCTCCCTCCCTCTGGCTCCTATTCTGACATTACCCCCCAGCAAGCCTGCCACATCTTCAGGCAGGAAGTCCAGCAAAGGGACAGCGCCCTCTGCTGGCAGGTAAAGAAATCGCTACACAGATAACTTGGAAAGCCTCCTGTTTTGACATCAGCTGCCAAATGCTTGTTTTTTTGTTTTTTCTCCTTTGCCCACAGACCTCCTCAGAAAACGACGGGACGCCCCCCGACCCCCAAGCTGCTTAAGTCTCCCGTTTCAGAAGATCCTGGAAATCTTCGTCCTGCCAGGCTCACACCTGAGAACTCCCAACCGTCAACGCCAGTCTCAGCTCCAAGGGAGGAAGAAGGGGAGAAGGAGCAGGTTTTAAGTCCTCCTCAACCCAGACCCCAGCCACTGGGTCAGAACAAACCCTCGAGTGAGCAGGTTGCAACCCCACCGACTGGAGCCAACGGTCAGTCACCAAGTTGACTGTTTTTTTTCTTTTGTTTTTTACAATTTACAATTCTTTTATGATGCTTTGTAGAGAGTCCACCAGCACAGAAACCCTCAGCTGGCACCACAGATCCAGAGGAGGCGAGCAGGATCCTGTCTGAAAAACGACGGCTGGCCAGGGAGCAGAGGGAGAGGGAGGAGGAAGAGCGGAGGCAACAAGAGGAGCAGGCGAGGTAAAGGAGGTCTCTGCGAGGGACGTCTGCGGCACCGGCGGTGCGGGTTTGACCGCCGTCGGTTTGTTTCTCTCCCCCGCTCAGGTTAGCAAAGGAGGAGATGGCCCGCCGCAAAGCCGAAGAGCGGGCAAAGAGAGAGGAGGAGGCCCAGCGTCTGGCGGAGGAGAGGAGGAGGCAGCAGGAGGAGGAGGAGAGGAAGGCGGAGGAGGAGAGGCTCCAGAAGGAACGAGAAGAGGCAGAGAGACTCCAGAAACAGGTTCAGCAACACAAGCACCTTGAGGGGTTTTGTTTTTAGCGCCGTGATCAGAAATGCATTTAGTGAGGCGGGGCCACCTCAGCAGACTGGAACGTCATCACAAAAACTCACAGATTGGACAAATTCAGTTCACACCGCAATGTACATTTCATGCAGATTGAGTACATATAGAGGGTCATATAATTACAAAATCATGTGCCCCAACATGATTGAGTGCTGTACATGCTCATACTTTTCATGTTCATACTTTCCAGCTGGCCAACATTTCTGGAAATCCTTTTTTTTTTGTTTTGGTCTTATGTAATATTCTAATTTTCTGAGATACTGAATTTGGGGTTTTCATTAGTTTTCAAAATTAAAAGAAATGAACACTTGAAATATATCATTATGTGTGCAATGAATGAATATAATATACAAGTTTCACTTTTTGCATGGAATTACTGGGAAGAAAAATCAACCTTTTCATGATATTCTAATTACATGACCAGCACCTGTATTTCATGCATTTATTTCTTTGACATAACAGCTTATAAAAACACAACGTTCATTTATCAAATAAAAAAACGTATTACATGAGATCAATACACAGATTATTTTATGACCCATGTAATGATGCTTACAACTGGCACTGAATTTGATGTCCAAAATACTAAAAGTCATTAAGACATCAATTCTTATTGCCACATTGCTAGACAGGACACTGGGAAAAGGAAACAAAAAAAAAATACTGAAAGTCACAGTGAGGTTTTCAAGCACAAATAAAACACAAAGAGGAGACAACTTGGATTTTATTTCCATTGTCATCTAAATGTTTGCCATAAATGTTGTTATGACAAGATTTTCTATTATCATGCAGCACTCGCTGTAAGTCCTAATTATCCAAATTAATAGAAATAATAATATATTTGTGTCACTAATCTATATAAAGGAGAATGAACTTGTCAGTGGTATTCTGACTGACTGAGACAGACCTGTTTGTATTAGAAAGAGGAGGAGGAGTCTCGTCTGAGGGAGGAGGCCGAGCGACTGAGGCAGGAGAGGGAGAAGCACTTTCAGAAAGAAGAAGCTGAGCGGCTGGAGAGAAAGAAGGTGATGTAAATAAATAATCCGTTCTGTTCCCAATCACCCGCGCGTCCCTACGTTTCTTTACACCTTCCCTTTACCTGCTGCAGCGCCTCGAGGAGATCATGAAGAGAACCAGACGCTCGGACACATCAGATAAGGTAAAAAAACAAAAACAAAACGCACGTTGGTTGGCAACGGAAACCACGCCTCTTTCAAAAAATCTTTTATCCTCGTTTCTCTCATCTCCAGAAAGCCAGGACCGGAGACGGCGGAGGTAACCTGATGCGCTTTTTTTTAACTCCCAGAATCGCTCTCCTCTGTCGCTCCTGATCTCGGTGTGCTTGTTTCGTCAGTGAGCCCCGGTTCTCCCGGAGCGCCTGCAGCCACCGTGCCTCAGACACACAACAGCAACAGTCACCAGCCCGACCTCCGCCCCCGGCACGGCGACGCCGCACAGAGCCGCCCCGACCAGAGGTGGTGTGAGGCCCAGCAACACCAGCACCAAGACATCCCACCAGACCATTTTCTGTTTCATTTGTGAACGCTGGCTTCCGATCTTGTTTTGACAGGGAGAACGGAGAGTTCGAAGAGGTGATCAGGCTGCCTTCACATTCCAGGCTGTCTCCTCCTGAAGGAGAGGAGCAGCAGCAGGAGGAAGAGGAGGAGCAGAGGAGAGTTTCTGCCGTAGCCTTCACGGAGAACGGTCTTCTAAAGCCTCCGAGTGGAGTAGAAGATATCTCAGCCCAGCAGGGACCAGGTCTGATTCTGTGTCGTAACGTTTATGCGTTTATTTCGACGGGAGGCGTTTTCCACGCTGGAGCAGCCTCACAACAGAAATATATGGCTCTTGATGCCTGTGGATAAGTCCTTAGCAGACACTTTGTGCCTGAACCAGACAGAGATGCTCCCGCCTGCACAAATCACACCAGTTCACAAGCTATTTTCCAACAAAGAGCTTGCGCTTAATTATTTCCAACGTAACTGTAGGGAGTATCAGAGCATGGCGGCGTTGTCTGAAACCAATAAGATAAGATAAGATAGGCTTTATTGATCTCACATTGGAGAAATTCACATGTCACATCGGCTCAGTAATCAATAATCAGAAGGAGGTGCCCAAGTAGGACAAGGTGCATCGGTTATATAGTGTGTCCTCGTTTATACAGTGGATCAAAGAATAAGAAGTAGATAAGAAAAACAAGAATAAGAATACAAAATAGAAATAAGGCAGAGGATGTCTTATGTGCATTCACGGTGACTCATATACATGTGTGTTGACATATATTCTGGTGCTAATAGCAGCAGAAGTCACTTCTTTCAGGATTATTGCACAGTGTATTAAATAGGATTGCACATTAGTTATTGCACGTAGGTTGTTAAAGTTATAGTTACAGTTATAGTTACAGTTATAGTGCAGCATTGTATAATCTGGTAGCAGCAGGAATGAATGACCTGCGGTAACGCTCCTTTTTACAGACAGGGGGTCTAAAACCTTGCAAAACCTTTCAGGGGTCAGGATAACTTAAGCACCAAAAGAGTGACAAATGCAGTTGTATTTCTAAAGATTTTATTCCTTTATATTTTAGTTCTTTGAGTCCTATTGTATTCTTGTTTTTGATATTCTTTCTTTTGAAATCCAGATGTAGCCTGATGTGGCTTTGGGCCGTGATGACTCCACGGCCACAGAGACAGGAGAAGCTTCCGGAAGGACGCGGGGAATCATGGCGCTACGAGGACTGAACCAAAGGAGGGATTCCCAGCATCATATTTATATTCTTCTTCTCCTGGGGACTTCCGGTGTCTCCAAAGAACTCCAAAAAGACATCTTTCCCAGGAGGATGTGTCTTTCCCTTTTAGGGGAAACTCAGGCGAAGGGCTCGATTTTCTGACACTTGCTCGTGGTGTTTTGTTCTTCACGTGGCCCCAGTTCTCCACCGGTCCTCAAACGCCCCCCCCCCAAAAATCACTGGACGGTGATGAATTCCCACGAGACCGTGAAGAAAAATCTGACAATAGTGCAAACTGAGATCACCTTTTCGGTCTCCGACCATGATACTTGAAGGGTTTTTGTTTTTGTCGAGGTTCTTGGATCTGATTTTCAGCATCTGCAATGTGACTTTAATTCTGGAATGAAAAAAAAAAAAAAAAAGGCTCAGAGCTGCAGAGTTTTCTTGTAGTTTCAGCTGTTTTCGTTGAATCATTATTTAAGCGATGGGATGACGGCACAAGGTTATATAGAGAGGGTGACATGTAAAGCGATGTGTTCTGTCTACAGTGTTTAAAACTAGAGGTTATAAGGTTGAGACCAGGGTGATCGAGTATTACAAACTCTAGGCGCAGTAATTATGAAAAGAAAAATCTGTTTTTTTTTTTAAGGCAACAGAGAAATGGGGCAAAAACCTCCTTGATTTTCTTTTAGTTTTATTTAATTGCTGTACAGATAAAATGTGATTCTTCACACAGCCAGCGTTTTTTTTTTTTTTTTTTCCACATTTAGGATAATTAATTTGCTTTGGGTTTAAGCCGTCTTGTTTACCCTATTTACAGTTAAACTTGGTCAAAGCTACATCCTTTAATCTTTCCCACAATGCTGGAGGACTGTTCCTTTAACCGGGCCGTTAGAGGCTGAATGTTGTTCTGCCTAACCCCGGATCAAAATCAGTTCAATCATTTCCCGCTGATACTGAATCAGCCTACTGGATCTTTTTTTTTTTTTTTTTTTCTTGAAGGGATGCTGCTAACTGTTTATCTTCCTTGCATTGCAGCTGTTTAAGGTGATGTTGTCTTTACACTGAATTAAAGGTAAATCTGCATTCCTGAGCTTCGGCACTTGCAGCCAAACTCTCCTGTGTCTCCGTTCTGAAGGAAATATCACAAGCCAAATTAAATGCACTGTCCCAACCATATGCAGCTTCTCAAAGATTTTTTTTTTTTTTAACTCAGTTCTTGGTGTTTGTCTTTTTGCATCCATTTTGTCACTGGAACAAAATACCCAACATATGTACTAGTGAGCAGGAGGTTTCTCCCAGCTGGGCTGGTAAAGTCATGGTGACTACGTAGGTTTGTAAATTATACCAAGTGGACATTTTCTTGAAGACCACAAAGCTTTGAAAGCAAATGCACCATTTAAGGCTGGTATGTGAAAACAGAGTTCATTTGAACCATTCTTTTGCTGAAGTGTAAAATTATTACAGCTCTATTACAGGGTAAATAAAATTTTTTGGAACTGATTACATATGTACTTCCATTGTCCTGGACTGACTTTCTTTTACTTTTTAGAGCACAAAAAAGGCAACTCACACAAATACAGATAATATTTTGTACATTTATTTCAACATAAACCAGTTCAACTAATTACAAACAGCAGGAGAGATGTAAAGATTTAGAAGAATGACAGAAGTGATCAGAAACCTTCCCCCTTTGTACATGTTAGGAGGTAAATTCTGCCTAGAAAAGGCAAATATTGAAGTTGGAAGGAACATTTATATGGAATATATGGACAGAAAACAGCAATGGGACATACGCTCAAGTTTAGACGTCAGTTTTGAAGATTTTTAGACAGCAAATCTGCTTATATACATAGCGATGATCTGTTGTTGCTCGTTGAGTGAGAGATTTTAAGCCTCTCGCGTGGGCTCATTGTAGGTAAAGCCCACTGCAGTGAGAGGGAGGAGTCCACCCGACACTTTTGTGACACAGTCTGAGCTTCACCAGTAGAAGGTTTTTGTCAGGAAACCTGCAGCAGCGCTCAGCCAGCTCCCAGTGGAATCTTCTTTAGCCGCAGTGCGGGAAATGGCTTTGTCAACCTCCGTCTCTGGGCTCTCCTCTTCCTCTGGGAGGTAGTCTGGGAGGGCTGAGTTTTGTGGCACCTGAACGCCACTTGAGTTGAGAGCCATGTAAACCTGAAGGCAGAAATATGAGAGGAGGAGGCATTAAATATTTTAAATGCTCAGTGGAAACTTGCAAAAAAAAAAAAAAAAAAAAAAATGCCATTCGGATGTTATTCACCTCCTCCCCTGCCTCGTTTTTCACCACCTGCTGAGCCGACAACACGTTGGTGGAAGCGATGGCCGTTGCCAGACTCTGAAAGAAAAGACACACAGGTTGCTTTTTTCGAGCCGAATTTCACTTTATCAGACAGAAATCAGAACAAAATATTGAATGATTTTATTTATTTATTTTTTTTTACCTCGGTGGGAAGGTCTGAACGGATACGGACTGTACATCTCTTAGAGGCCATTTGAAAAGTGAAGCTGATCACCCCTTTGACTTTCAGAAGAGCCTCCTCACATAAGCTTCTTTGATGCTTGAAAGCAGCAAGAATATGCATGTGTAAACGACATGAAGATGCTTCTGAGTGTAGCTGGGATCGTAAATATGCTAGTGAACCTACAGTGCTGTCCAAGCCCTGGATGTGTAGTGTGACAGACTTGGCCTTCTTGTTGGTGGAATTGATGAAGAACTGGGGCTTCCTTCTTTTCGGCCTCTCTGGTGTGCGCGGTGCTGGATTAGCGGGCTCTCTCAGAATGCCATAAACCTCTTTAGCCAGAGCTGTGATGTCAAGAGACAGGCCCTCTCTGTGTGGGGAGAAAATCATTTTATATACATTTTATCATTTACAATAGATAATACCACATTTGCTATAATAAATGTATCACCTCGATAAAAATATTGTATTTTTCCCCCCCAAAAAAAACTGAATCGAATGTTCTTACCTTCTGATGAGGTTTTCCAAGCTCACCATCATACCCAGCTCATTCTTCATAATGGGTACATTGGGAGGAAATTCAGCCAGGTAACGAAGAGTCTGAGCACAAAAGGGATAGAGAGGAAAAAAAATCATAACAAAAGTAATAAGATTGTGCCTTTTCTTATTTGTCACACTACAAACATAGGGTAGTTTGACTTGACTAGTTTCCATTTTAACTGTAAAAACAAACATGTAGCATTACCACAACAAGCCTTAGTGTTTTTTTTTTTTTTTTTTTTACTTTTTATGATCAAGAGTTTTCAACATAAAGTTGTGGATAATTAAGCGGAAAGAAAATGTTCCATGGTTTTCAAAAAGTCTCAACAATATAAATTTGAAATGTGAGCATTTGGATTCAGTCTTCTTCAAACACTGGCTTCCAGGGTCGCCTGATTTAATAAATGGAGTCCGTGTTTCTTTTATTTAATTCCCAGCATAAAAAAGAGCAGTTCTGTAAAGGCTTGTTATCGAATATTAGTAAAGAAACAGGATCATGAAGACCAAGGTCCAAATGCTGTCAACCCATTATGAAAAAGGAAAAAAGGTACGACGCAGCATAACTACAAAGACTTGGTCACATCTGGCTGTTATGAAAGGGTGGCAAAAAGCTTTATTTTTCACACATTTGGCCTAAAAAATCCATCCATTGTCTAACACGTCTATCCCTTGTGGGATCGCGAGGGGCGCTAGTGCCTATCTGCAGCTGTCAATGGGCGAGAGGCGGGGTACACCCTGGTCAGGTTGCCAGTCTATCGCAGGGGGCCTATAATATTATAATATAAGTCAATTAGTACTCAATTTACTTTCCTCCAGTGGGAGGAGGAAGTGTGTGCTCTGTTTGACTAAGCACAAGAAGCAGCAGTCCGCACCCTGGAAAAACATTTTTGTGACGTCCCCCCCTGTACCTGATAGCTGACAGGAACAGTTTATCCAACTACCATCAGCATTAGGTAGAAGCTTGCATTTTTATTCTTTTGAAGAATAAATATATTTGTAGATATGCTACAAATGCAAAAAAAACGTATTAAATATTCACATTGTTCAAGAAGACCACGTAGATCATATTTCAGCTGTTTATCAACTTGTTTGATGTGTTTATCAATACAACTTTGTAAGGATAAATTCCGCCAACAATCTTTCTTTGTATTTCTGACTCTATATATTTTATTATATTGTTATGAGCACTCCACAGTTTTTATATTATGAAAATTTAGCTTATCCATGAAAGAAAAGCATGTAAGCCACTTGACTGAAACTTTTAAGATGGTGTTATAACTGCACAGTTAAATTCTAAAGAAGTCCATCCGGAAATTTGCCCCAAAAAAGGCCTTTGACCTTGAAATGTTAAGAATTTGGCATCAAAACGTCTCAAACAACTTGCTGATGTTGCAGCAAAAGTTGGTTTTGACTCAAGTGGGCTGAATCCATAAGCACTTAAGTCTGTAGAGATTTTTTAGAGCCATCTATGTTTTCCCATCTTTTACAATCCTTTTTATGTGATGTGGCATTCTATCACATAAAATGAAAATTAAATATACGCTTTGCTCAGTTTTAAAAAGAGAAATTACGGGGACGTATACATTTAGCTACGTTCGTGTACCTGCAGGGTTGCAAACAGCACTTCTGCATTCTGGTGGTCCAGAAAGAGAACCAGTCCTGGAAGACAACCCTGGTCCTGGACGATCACAGCTCGGTTCTGCGGTTCAGAGGCCAGGTCCCGCAGCTGACACACCACCGACAGGGCATCCATCATGTTTGAAAAACTCACCAGACCTGAAACTGGAACACACCTTCACTGACAACCCGGCCATTGTTGACAGCAAGATTAGCTCAATAGATATGTCTCGAAGCGCCTAAATCTCTCGTAAGCGAACGTTTTACAATAGAGGCAGAAGGTAAATGCAAACTGAAAATAATGTTTAACACTTGTTTTGGAAAAATATGTTAATAAAGTATGAATAAACGTTGAACTTTCGAGCCTCGGCGTTTCATCGGGGCAAGCTAACGAAGCTAACTAATATCTTGTGACACGTTAAGAAGCTGTCCGACTTTAAATACAACATTTCAGTTCATTTCACCGCATTATTCAAGCTTAAAACACTGAACTCTCACTTTAATTACATAAAAGTAATGCCCCAAAATCCAATAGACGTTCATAGGTTCAGCTTAGCTGTGTTTTCTTACCAAATAGAAGAAGTAGCTCGTGCCGAAAAATACAAATTTGGTGGCTCTTCTTTCGCGACGTGCTATTGGCTGTCCAACTGTCCCGAACGTTTGTAAGCCGCCCTTTCCTATTGGATATTCGCCCTACTTCTGCACCTGCAGCCAATCAGGAGGGACTTTGCTACTGCGGCATTATTTGACTTTACGGATGTTCTGGCCACACGCGTAAAGAAACGGGCTCCCTTTCTCAAAAGAGTTAATGTCAATTTCGGTAATAGATTGAAGAGATGTTTGGCTAGCAAGATGTGGCTTCTTTGACCAGAAGAACAGCGGACGGTGAGTTTATTTCCTCACAACCTCGTATTCGCTGCGGCGTTCTCAGGTAGTTACTTTTGATGACCTCTGCAGCTTTCCCCCATGCACTGCGGGACTGCAGAACTCAGTCCGGACAGTTCTTGTTTTTCACCTAAAGGCTCACTTCTAGCTCTGATATGACTTCCCGAGCATCTGTTTGGGATGCATTCAGGTGAAAGTGGGGAATTAAAAAAAAAAAAACGATGTTTGTTCTGTCCATGTTTTGGATGAAATGGCTTCGGTTAAGAATGGTTTCTGTTACCGGATGAAACATTTACTGCATTCAGAATGCAGTAAATGTAAAATTAAAAGCAAGTTTAAAACCGGAGAGAATTTCTCTGCGGTTTTAAACTTGCTTTTAATTTTCCCTGTTTAAGATTGTTCCTATCATTAAAGACAGTCCTTTCTTTTGTTTTTCTTTATTAGTATTATTATTATTTAGTAATCATGTTAGAAGTGCACTAAAATTGACCATCAGATGCTACAGAAAAATGAAAAATACTACTTCTTCAATCATTAAATCTGTAAAAGCGTACTGCTTTCTCTATATTAATGGGACCTTAGGTGCAGTCTTTCGAATTTCATAACAATCAGACAAAGGTTTGGAACAAACGGCTTCAATAGATAAATAGATATCATCTTTTAATTCATTCATTTAGTGCTGGATTAAATGTTGCTTTCTCAATCAAACAACTTGCAGGACTTCTTTTTCTCTGTGTCATTTATGTGTGTATCAGTCCTTAGAAGAAAAAAAAAGGGGAACCAGCTAAAATTCAAGCAGGTCAGACTTCAAAGAAAACCAGAAGATGGAACTGGGCAAATAAAAGCCTTGTTAATGTATTTCAATTTGTTAATATTGTTGTTGTTGTTCATGCACTCCCTTATGTATAGTTTTTTTTTATCATATACCAGTTATTTAAGCTTTAAGCTAAATTATATTGTTTTTATCACTAATTTAAAGAATTACCTTTTAGATAGACCAACTGAAGTTGTCCTTCAATTCATATTTCTTTATGGTGTAGTTTGAACCTATTCTACATCAAGATGGCTGCCTTTGTTTTCTGGAGCGTCACCTCATTAAAAGCTTTAGTTGGGCGTGTGTTCGTTTGGTTCTTTCTTTCAGGTGTAAAGTATGCGACTTCTCTTCGTGTTGGCCTCGCACTAACCCGTCAGCAGAAACAGCAGCTTTGCGGTCATCAGCTGCTGCAGGGAAAAGTCCTTGCCATGTCTTTAGTAGAGGATATTCTGGATGTGCTGCGTATGGTCCTGGAGTATTTCGGTGTACCTCCAGAAATGGTAAGAGTGCTGACACTGCAGTTCCTTCGCTGTTGTGTAACCGTTTCTCAGCCATGCGCTGTGAGCTAATGGTTATCATCTGTATTCTTGGTGCTTCATCGCGTTTAATTCCTTTTTTAGTTTATCCTTTACGACTGTGTTTCATCCCGACTGCAGCTTATACCTGTGTGGGACACTCAGCTGTGCGGGCAGTATCGCAGCATTGTGCGAATGATCGGGACAAATCTCCCGCTGAAGCCCACTCCACGTGTCCATTTTCAGGTAATCTACAGATAATTTAACATTCTTTTATTTATTTAAGCCAACACAGGGATTATCTTGTACGCACAGGAATGTAGTGCTGAAGTATAGACCCATTTACTGTTTAGAAACAAAATCGGATGCCCACGCAGAGTGGCTGCGGAAGTATGACAGCTATCGGAGGCTTGTCAAACAGCGGCTGAACATTATCCGCGACAGATCGTGAAGCCTACTCTAAAGAGCTAATATTAACAAAATGGCAACCGGCTTGCAGTTGTTAAAGCATGATGTTACCAAGTTGCTAAATATTCAGATATTTGGTGGAAAACCCCAGCATGTACACAAACTACAATCGTTTGATGCTTATAACTGGGTAATATGTGGCCTTGTAGAGGATTATTATCAGTAGAATTCATTTTGCAGCGTACCCTAGGAATCAAGTCTCTACAGGAGACCTCGCCAAAAACAAAATATTAAAAAAAAAATAATTCAGTAGTGGTGCCTGAACTCCTGCCAAGAAGATACGACTCAATTCTTGCATTAAGAGCCTTAATTGGTTTCTGTTTTAATTGATTAAGAATCTTTTTAGCCCTGTTATGTGAAGACATTTAGATTCCTACCAGTTCCTTATATTTGCTGGGGGAAAAACCCCAGACATTTAAAATACTTAAAATCATAACTAAAAAAAAAACTACATACTTATTGTGTCCGTTAAATCTCTGTATTTATGTCATTTTTCTGCCCTCAGATCCCCCTGGTCAATTATAGGCCCCATGGATACAGTGAAGATGCCGCCGACACACCCGCCATTCCAACATTTGCCGATGTTATGTGGGTGTCCGACTACGAGGGGGAGAGCTTTGCCAGAACCAGGTGCTCAAAAAAATATGTGTGTGTGTGTGTATATACATAGATAGTTAGGCCCAGAAATATTTGTACACTTGTAAAATGCAGTAGAGATTAAGCCAAGACGAGGGATTATTTGCTCAAAGAGTCCTATCAAAGATGATCGAATGCTGAAATTGAGTCAAACGGAGCTTGAACAAAGTAATTAGTTGGTTTGAGGGTGTGCACATTTGTGCAGCCAAGTTTTTATCACCTCTTAAACGGTTCTCTATTCCCACATGACAGATTTGGTTTTTAGTTGAATTGTTCAGGATATGTGTCAGTCTGGAGCAGGGCGATTGTGAGACTTTTTTACAGAGGAAAGGCCGACAGTGCTCTGCCTTTTCAGTTCAAATCTCTAACTTCAAGAAGAGCGGCTGCATGTTAGCAAAATATACGCGTATTGAAATCCGCTCATATCAAAATGTGATGAAAGGAAACGCACTAAATATAGGATTGACGTTAGGGCTGAACAATTAATCGCATTTTCAATATAATCGTGATTTAAAATAACGCAATTTCCAAATCGCAGAGGTCTGCAATTTTTGGCTATGTAACAATTAGGTAATTAGACACGTCCATTAGGTGTCAGTAAAATGTTTGAAGTGGGTTTGCCTCCACATGGAAGAGAAGACATTTGCAGCAGTGAGATAATGTAATTTTATTACTTGTTTTAGAGTTTGTATAATCATACATGGCATTAAGTACAGGTCAGTCAGTTTAATACATAGACTTGCTTGTTGGTTGGACTTTGCAGTTTATCTTCAACAAGGATTGATGTCTAATTAAATTAAAAGCTGTTCTCTTGAATAATATTATTTCTGATCAATAGAAACATTAAAAGTTCATATTAAAATAGTCCTTGTTTACAAACATCTTTATTTAGAGGCCATTTTTGTTGCTTGTGTTTAATGCGGAGAAAAGTCAAAATTGCAATTTTGATTGAAATATATTGTAGGCAGAACACAATCATTTCTGCTCTGAGTTTAGATGCTGTGGGTCTTTTAGCAACTAATCCACACGGCGAGGAAACAAATTGATTTGTTGTTTGTATATATTTTGAAACACATGATAAATTAAACTGGGGGGAAAAAATCGCATTAAATCCCAATATTAAGAAAAAAATCGCAATTAGATTATTTTACAAAATTGTTCAGCCCTAATTGACGTGTGGTATTTTCAGGAACCATTTAGCTCCACAGAAGGAGAGCGCTACGAGCCAAGACTTGATGAGGTACCCCAGACCAGCTCCGAGAGGAGGAGGGTCTGTGCGACAGAGGGCTCATCCCGAAGCCCTGCAGAAGATCACACAGCTGGAGAGTGAGCTGCTCAAGCTGCGGGCTCAGATCGCCATGATCGTTACTGCAGCTCCCCCCTCAGGTACGTTAGAGCTTTCTCTGTCACCCAAACACGTTAAAAATAACGATCCTAACAAGCCTTTAATTTATGTTTCAGCTCTGACTGAGACCCAGAGTGATCCGCGTTCACCTTTAATGTCCCCTGCTCCACACCCGGCTCTCACCTCCACACCTCGCCATGCTGCTCCTCCCCCACCACCTCCTCCTCCTCCTCCTCCTCCCTGTCAAAGCTTCTCCAGCGAGAACTCGTCTGTGATGGACTTGATCAAGGAGCGTAGGAATAACAACTCAGATAAGGCTCAGCTTCAGCCCTCGGGGATCAACGGAAATGAGGAAAGCAAACAGATTCCTTCGATGCTGGACGTCCTGAGGGATTTAAATCAAGTCAAGCTGCGCTCAGTGCAGAGGTAAAATTTGGTCAATTCTCAGAGTTTTTTATTTTTTTGCTAACTTTGTTTTCTGGGTTTTTCCCATGGATTGAATGAGCATGTTTAAACTATTTTAAGATGTATAAATTGGTCTAAATAAATAAATTGCTGGGCCAGACCTCTGTTGATTGTCAACAGGCCCGGTAAGGCAAGAAGGTGGTGAACGTCTCCTGGGGGGGGCTTTAGCTCCACCCCTAGCCGAATGGGGAGACGAGGCTTTATCATGTGCTCCAGAGTTTGCCTCACGGAGTTAAAATTTAGAGTTTTATGAGGACGGAGAGAACGGCGATAAAGACTGTAAAGCTGCTGAGCAGTGAAAATAATTTTGTAGGTAGTTATTGGATATTCGTGCTGTGCTGATTCAGCTCTGGCTTCCTCCGCCTTATTTAGGGTATTAAATACCGCGCGCTCGTCTGCGTATAAAGCTGATGTGTCCTTTATCGTTTCTTTTGTTTCCATTCAGGTGTTGTTTATAGTTTGTAAATGATAAAATTACATTTCGGTGTCACCCTCTCTGTCCACATTATTAATGTCGTCCCTCTTCGGTTTAACTTTTCCCTGGACTTCCTCGGATAAAATCCTCTTGTTTCTCCTCGGCCAATCGGTGAACAGCATTCTGTTCCCATCACGACTCGGCTCTATTCCGCTCTGACTGGCCCTACTCCTGAGCAGGGCCGCAAACGCAATTTTTTTCATCCTATTATTGCGATTTAATGCGATTATTTTGTTTGTTTGTTTAATTTATCATGTCTTTTTAAACATATACAAACAACAGATCAATCTGTTTCATCGCTGTGCAGATTAGGTGCTAAAAGAGCCACTCTGTCTCAGCTCGGAGCAGAAATTATTGCGTTCTGCTTACGATATATTTCAACCAAAATTACGATTTGATTTTGACTTTTCTCTGCGTTAACCACAAGCAACAGAAAATGACCTCTAGATAAAGATGTTTGTTAACAAGGACTGTTTAAAACAAGAACTTTTAATGTTTTTATTAATCAGAATATTATTCAAGAGGACAGCTTTTAATTGATTTGGACATCAATCCTTGTTGAACATAAAGTGCAGCCAACAAGCAAGTCTATGTATTAAACTGATTGACCAGCACTTAATGCTGTGGTGAGATTCCTGAAAGTTTCTGGTAAAACAGTATGATTATATAAACTCTAAAAAAAGTAATAAAATTAGATTATCTTACTGCTGCAACTGTCTTCTCTTCCATGTGGAGGCAAACCCACTTTAAACATATTACTGACACCTAAAGGACGAGTCTGATCCATTAATTGTTACATAGTGAAAAAACACAGACCTCTGCGATTTGGAAATTGCGTTTTTTTTTTATTGCGATTATATTGCAAATGCGATTAATTGTTCAGCCCTACTTTAATGTGTGATGAGACATTAAGCAGGAGATGGAACAGAAGTTCATACTTACTGCTTTAGCCGAATAAAAAAGCGCAGTCCGAGAACGGCTTTGGAATGTACTGAGAGGCATTCAGACAAAACATTTTTTGTGAAATCGAAGAGGCAGGTTGATTAGAACTATGAACCAGCAGGGACGCTTTAAAGCAGGGGTGTCAAACTCATTTTGGTTGAGGGGCCGCATGCAGCTTAATCTGATCTCAAGAGGGCCACACGAGTAAACTCATTGCAAGATTAAATAGAACTAATAAATGTGGACTTGTTGTTGATTTTTATATTAAGTTAATTTCACTTTTACACAATATATAATGAATAACCTCAGCGTTTTTAAGAAAAGTATGTGCAATTTCAACAATACTTTTACTCAGTTAAACATTTACTTGTGTATTGTGCATAAGAACTGATCACAGTGATTATACAATGTTGAAAAACATTTATTCACATTTTTTGGAACTTAAAAACACTGTCCTGCATGACAAAATACATCAAACAGATAAAAATTAAGAAATGATTTGAATTTTTCCACACCTGAAGCTTAATCTGCTAATTAAAACACAGCGCCCCTCGTGGACAATATAGGAACTGCATATTTTCAATTAAACGAAGTACATGTTTTTTTCAATAATTGTTCTCTTCCTTTTATCTTGTTCACTTGTGAAAGTCAAATCTGATGAGCTCTTTGTGGCATCTTATTGCCACATTGCCAGACAGGACACTGGGAAAAAATTATTTATTTTTTTTATTTTTTTTTTTATAATGATAATGCATTTAGCCACAGGGCCGGACTAAATTGTTCGGCGGGCCGGATCCGGCCCACGGGCCGTATGTTTGACACCCCTGCTTTAAAGGGACCCTAGAGAAAGCAAGTTCCTTTAGGGGAAAGTTTGAATCTGAGGTGTCTCTACACTCCTTGTTTACCTGTTACAGAAAACGGACCCTTTGGCGAACATTAAACACTCGTTTCTCTATAGATCACCAGGAGGCACTCCAGTCAGGAGGAGGAGCGGGAAGGGCGACGCTGCTTTGCTGAATGACCCCGCAGCTCTGATCGCTCGGGCACTAAAGAAGAAGTTCGCCCACCATCGTCACAACACCTCCTCCGACAAAGAGAATTCGCTGGAGCTCTCTCCGTTTGGCAGTCCAGATGCGCCTCGGGTGTGTTTTCCACCACAGCCGCTGCCCAAATTCCCTTTTCTCCAATTTCACTCCGCAGAAATATTGACCCGGTCCTTCTGTTTCAGGTTCCTCATCACGGCAGACGCAGCCAAGGTCGTCACCATTTATTAACTGGTTAAACTCAAGACGCATCACATGAGACTTTTCACTAAAGATGGACAAATTTAACAGATTTCTGCAGCAGCTACTGATTACAATGTTGTTTTAGCTTCTCTTATTTTGGGGACGGTTCTGATGAAAACTATTTGTCTCTAAATGTCTTTGTTTGTGTTATACGTTGGCATTGAGAACCTTCTTAAAACTGTTACTGTAAGCGGGGTTAAGGTACTCTTTATATTTTTGTACAAGGGAGTTTTATTGTTTTTAATCTGAACTGTGAAAAGGTGATAAAATATTAAAGCAGGTAAGCTAAGGACTTCAGCTCTTAGCTGCCTGCTATAGTAGTTACAGAAGCCATCCGCTGAGGAATATCATGGAGATTAATATTCAGAGCTCTATTCTATGCAAGCTTTAAAGTCTTTTTTTTTTTGTTCATTAAAATTACATTTGCACTGTTTTATTTTAATGTTTCCTCTTGCTCGTTTTTGTCTAAAGCCAGAAAAAAATTGTAAATGGTGTACATTGCTGTGACCAATGGCTTGTCGTCCCAAAGAGATCCATTTTTTTTCTGCAAACACTTATTATATAAAAGTCACAATATTTTTTTCATGTTTTTTTTATCCTCATGTCACCCCTGCCCCTATGTCTAGGACCTATTCCACAAAAGGAGGGGAAAAAAATCCTGCAACACAGGATAGCAAGCAATTTTCCAACCCCTGTTTGGTTGTATTTTCTGTTTAGTCTGCTAAGGAGGATCTTGCATACATGCATCCCATCATGTTGCTTTGATCAAAGATAATTTTTCAAAAACCTTCATGAAAAATTCCCATTCTCAGGATTATTAAAAACAGGGGAACCTTTTAAATCTTTTGGTTTTTATTAGTTTTAATGGATTAATAGACAGTAAGGGTATCACAATCTGCAATAATGCACTCCATGTTTAGCAGATGTACTTTTTAGAGAGAGAGAGAAGTTATTGCTAAAGTTAATTGTGTCATATGTGAGTAAACTGGTCAAGAAAAAAAGAACAAAACATCTCTTAAGGCATTAAATGTCCAATTCACCAAATATCAGCATTCAATATTTTAATTTAATACGTTACTCAAGAGTTTCTGCAGGAAAAGAATGAAAACTTAAAAAGGGGGGGGGGGGTTGCACATTTACCTTATTAAAAGATGGTCATCCATTTTTTTTGCACATTCTTTTGAGCTGAATTGTTTTGATTTTTATTACCAGCGATAACATGATTTGGGTCAGTCTCTCTCAAAACGCTTACTGCATTATAGACAATTTGAATGAATAAATAAAAGAACAGATTCTGAATCAAATTCTACATTTCAGATAAAGTCACTGGATATATGTAGTTAGACCTATGAAAACACAAATATTTAGTCTATTTTTAAATTGCAAGAAAATGTAACTTGTCTCTAATAACAGCTTTAAAATGAAAAGCCTTTATCTTCATCGACCACCTGGTGGGCCAAATCATCCTGAATTGCAGCTGGTACAACACAACATTAGTCCAGAAGCTCCAAATGGTCCCCGGGTTTGAACTTTGGCATTTTTGGATTACAAAGCATTTTATTTCCACTGGGTGTCAGCACTGAATACATAAAGCCCATTTGTTCCCTGCCTTACTTTCTTTGGCCACATTATCGCCCAATAAACACTATGCAGATATGTCAGTTTTCCCTTTAGGTCATTCCTCTCCACCGCTCATTTGTTTCATCGCTCCTAGCTGTTCCTTATTTCCTTCTGACTGCTCTTCCCCTGTATTTAAGCTGTTTGGTTCTTTTGTTCCCTTTCTGGTTTCTCTGATTTCTAAATGGTTTTAAACCTCATGCTTCCCTGATTTCTCTGTGCCTGTTATGTTCCTGCATTGCATGCCTGATCTCTTAGCTTTTTTGTATACTATGCTCTGTGCCAGAGTCCTCCCTATATCAAACCACGAGGAATGGCTTTTATACTAGTAATACTGTACAGCCTTGATCTCAAACTGTTCCAGAAATTCACACCTTTAAATAATAACTCTCTAGGGTATACTGTTGCCTCTAGAAACGGTTTGCTCAGTGATATGCATGTGATCTTTTTTTTATTATTTTTTGGCGCCTCCGTGTATGGATATCTAAACAATAGAAGCTTTATTAAAACTGAGCACTCATTGGGAGCTGAGAGAGTTATTGAGACTTTTTGTAAAAACCTCTGAATTTGTCTTCTATTTTAGTATTCACAACGAACACTCTTAGAATTTCTCAAATTTTACATCTGTAAGATAAAACTTATTCAGAAAGCATATTAGTCCTTAAGAGAGCTCCTAAAGTGAAAAACATTTAGGAGCAGTGAGGAGGACTTATGCAGAGAAGATGGCACAAATGGAGAGAGCCAAAAATGATCCACCACCTAAACAGTGAAGTAAATGAGCACATACTTCTTTAATAACCATACGATTATTAATTATTCTTGTCCAGGCTGGTTTTAAACACTATTTTCAAATATTAATGTATGCAGTAAAAGTAAGTACATTTTAAAAACACCTGCTACAACATGTCTTTATTTTCAGGTTCTTTAAAACAGTGTTGAGAGAGACAAGCTCCTGGAGATCAGGGAGATTCTGCAGCTGATCGAAGGCACAGGAAGCCTTCTCAGTTCAAACCAGACCCCCAAAGACCATGAGAAGGCTCATTCTGTAAGTGAAGAGAGCGACATCCCCCAGTCTGTTGGTTTGATGTAGCTTAGCAGGTATGTCTGTAGATTACGAAGCCAGATGGTGTTACAAACTCTGTTGCGAACTAGGCAGCGCCAGTCAAGGCCGTAACACTGCCTGACAACAGTCACCCCCTCCTGCAGACCAACTGTGCAAACTAGTTTGCACAGTTGCCTCATATAGCATAGAAAATAAAAAATTAAGCTCCTAAATATTTAAAAAGAAGAAAATTACCCAACTTTTTACCTCTGCACGACTAAACAGAAAAGCTACTGCCCTAAAAACAGGACACAAATGTTCAGAGGATAAGGGAGACTTTTGTGTAAGTAAGTGTGTTATGCTAGACCAGGAGTCCGCAACCTGCTTCTCAGCCACAATTTGGCTTTTTGAACCTTCTGCAATGGATGGTTTTAGCAGTTATTCGGATTTTATAAGCGTATTGCATTGAAATTTTGCAACAGAATGACACTAAAAAGACCTTTGATATTTTTTAGCTCTATTTTTCTTGTCAATAGATCAGAGACTACATAATTCTCCACAAATATCAACGCCCCATGGGAGAAAATCTAAGCATCCTTTTTTTATTATTATTTCAGAACCCAAAAATTGACATTGACTTTAAAAATGACAACAAATTAACATTTCAGACTACATCAGTGTTATTTAGTCTAAATGAGGGCAAAAGTGGCTCTCTGGATTGTAATGGGGATGCAGACCTCTGGTCTTGACATAATGAGAAAAAGAAAATGTTTTTCTGAACATACATAATGCCTAAATATCCACCAATGAAGCACATGAATCACTTTTATACCCCCATACAGCCTTGATTTCATCAGGCAGTTTCACAAATCACACATTGAAGACCAAACTGTCTAAATTTGGATATACTGCTGCCTCCGGATATTGTTTAGTCAGTGATATGCATGTGATTTTATTGTGCCTCGGTGTATATATCCAAACAATATAAGCTTTATGAGTCATGAGCATTCACTGGGAACTGAGAAAGATTTATTGTTGAGACTTTTAAACACCTCAGAGAAGATAATTTGTCTTTTATTTTAGTAGACCACTTCAGATCCTCGAGGGAAACAGAGATTAAAAGTCTCAGTGATTTGTCCACAGAGGATCGCCATAAAAGTCACATGAATGAACAGACTCTCCTATACTCAATTGTCCAAAATGTAAACTCCAAATTTTTATTAGCAGCCTGTTCATTAAATATTCTCCTATTCCATTTTGTTTTACCTAACCTATTTTACTTGTATTGCCACCCTTCTCCCTCTCTCAGCGTCCACACGGTTTGAAAAGATCATTTCGCTTTAGAAAGATAAAAAAAAAGGAAAAAAGCTTCAGTCGTTGTTATTAGTAAATTGATTAAAAAGACTACTGTTTTACATAACTAGACTCAAAGAGGCCAAAAACCACACACCTGCAAGAACAAAAGCGCAAATCAGGCAATTTTATGCACTCAGTCCTAAATGTTAGCATTCACATAAAGTTAATGTCCCTTACCGGCAGGAATCCCGCAATTGTTTGCATGACATGAAGTATAAGCACAGCCCACCTCATGGAAATTAACAAAAATGTCCAGAGACAAGAGAGTGCATACTTTTGTAGTTCCCTTTTAGAAGGATGTAGGCCCAGAGTTGACAAGAATCATCCGTGTGTGTTTCTGTTGTGTAATGTTGTATAAGTTATAGACTGTTTGAAATCAGCATAGCAATCTAAAGCTCCTTTCCTCCTCACAAAAGAGTCCTTACAGTTGACCTTGTGAAAGGTCAAGGAACAGGAGCTGTAGCTAAAAGTAGAAGGTTTCAGATGCAGCCAGCATTTAATTTCATTGTTTCTGAGCTCCTGAACCAACTTCCTGAAATCCTTAAAGGGGGCATAAGATTTTTCTGCCTTTCGTTTCACATTGAAATCCTCCAGTTGTGGTCTATTTAAAGTGGAATTGCAATCCTTTGGTTTGAATTTCTCGTTTTTGTTGCCCCACAGCCCCTCTTTTACTCCTACTCTGAGGTGTGTCTGAGAGCAACCCGTTTTGGTGCGGTCTTTTTAAATGCAAAGAAAAAGGAGGCACTTTACATCGCCCCTCTGCAGGTCGCAGAGTAATCCACTCCAACATGTTTGGCTATTTTTGTAGGATGCTGGGGGATGGTGTGATTAAATATGTACGTTAATACACCCAACTACCAAACATTTTCACTTATCCAATTTGAGCTTGGACTACAAAATTGTGGCAAAAAAATAATAAAAGTGTTGGATTTGCAAAATTGGTAACATTAACATTGCTTAGCAGTTCCGAAACAAATACTGTGACGTAATTGTTCAAAAAACATAATTGAGATCAGAGAAAACTGGACGACTTGATAACCGATTATAAAGATATCTATGCAGTACCTGGACTGACCACATCTGAATTTCCTGGACTACCAGATAATCTAAGTACACAATAAAATGTATTTAGTGGCTAAAAAGTGGATTTTCAGTGATATGTTTCCTTTCAGAAGCTTTCCATAAAGATCAAAGATTATTTTATCAGATCACTTTACTTTCTCTTCGAATTTACCTGTATTAAATTGGTTTCTTTGTTGCTATGTAATGGTCATTTTATTTTTATTTTATTTTTTATGTAATCCCACCTCTGACAACAATTGTAATCAAATAATATAATATAGCTTGAATAAATCTTAGAGTAGCAATCAAAATACAAACCATGTCGTTCACCTATATTTCTAACACACCAATCTAAATGAAAGCTGAGACATTACCCATCCCTGATTGGTCCACTCCAGCTCAAGTCCCGCCCCCTTGGTGCTACAACCAGCCCCTCCCCTCTCCGCTCTCTGCGGTTCGGCTCATGATCAAATACACACGCAGAGCACGCGGACAGGCGCTGCAGGGGAAATCACCGCCAGGGTTTTTCTGCCGCTGCTCCCACGCGCGAGGTGGGGGGGGGATAAGGTCACTCACGAGAGGAGCGTGAAACAGCTGGGTCTATAAACAGGTGTCAGCCGGGGCTCCGTCACCTCTTCCTCCTGCTGAATGCGGAGCTCTCCCCCTGCGTTTCTCCTGACATGAAAACACGCCGCCAGGTTCCGTCGCTTTCACTTGTTCTCTGTGAGCAGCCGGGATGGTTAAATGTCCTGTTTTACGGTCGAGGTATGTAAAAAAAGGCCAGTTTACAGCCGCGTGCCTTGAAACAGGTATCGGTGTTTTGTTGTTGTGTAGGTACTGCTGAGCCCTCATAGACAATAACTGTCACACTTTAATGACCTGTATGACCTGTGAAGTGTCTGTAATGAAAACAAACTTAAATTATACCTTTATCCTCTATTATAAGGCGTTTTAGCATATTTATTAGCTTATGTATTATTATAACGGCATGCTGCACATCCGTAATGACCTTTTTTGGTAAGGTTACATATGCTTAGTTCTGTTTTAAGATGATTTGCTTTATTCTCCGACAGCTAGGGCACAGCAGAATTAGATTTGTGTTATTGCAATGGGTCAAGGCGGTGCATTGACAGATTTACAGCAGCCTACCTGCAGCATGGACACTGCAGAAAACATGCAGAGAGCAGACACCATATGAAAACACGGAGGGTTCGCCATTTGTGTTTACCTATTTGACACTGACACGGTGCATGGTACAAACATCAACTAGGGCCTAAATAGATATGTTTATGAATGAGATAACAAGATCATATATATTTGTGATTCCATTGTTGAAGGTGCATATGGCATTTCAATGAAATCAAGTAAAACAACTCCAGTTTTTTTTTTTTTTTTTTTTTAGAAATTCTTTCAACTTTCTCGTTGATATACATCAGTTTTTTTAGCTACCAATATTTGTGACTATTACGCAGAAAAAACATTAATATTTATAAGGTGATTTGTCAATGCTATTGCATAAAAAAACCTAAAAAAGATAAAAAAAAAAACAATCCAACATTTTCATGTAAGTATATAGTCTGAATGGCTATCTAATTTTGAAATTCACATATGTTCTTTCAAAACTTGAATACACAACTGTTTTTTTTATTTTGTATGAAAGTAGTACAAAATGCCTTAAGTGTGTGATTCTCGTGGTATTAAATTCTTCAGTAAAACTATCCTGATATCACTATATTATCACAAAGACCTAATTAATAAATGTAAACTATGTTCTTCCATTGCTTGCAAACTGTCTTTTTTTTTAGCAGCTGCCTTGTTTTTTTAGCATGGGAAAAGTGTAATTGCCTTTTTATTTTTAGCCAGCTGACCAGCAGTGCAGAGCAGTAACTGAATGTACTATACATGAACAGTCAGCTTATGGTTGTAAGACTTTAAATGATTCAGAGTAATAAGAATATTAAAGTATTACTTTTTTTTTCAGATTTTAGATATAAGTGTATTGTAAAAAGGAGAGTTCAGGCTCGTGATGATAGGGTGTTGGGTGAAGTGCTCCTGCAAGAGCCTCTTTGTGAAGTTTTATATTTTATGTGGGAAATAAATGTGAAATTTTACATGGAAATCTACATACACTCTAAAGATGTTATGGACATTTTTGAGGACACATGTTTTACAAAACCATTGAAACTGCTAAAGTATACAAGCACAGAAAGGAGGGGATATAGAGTTGAGGTGGCAGGCTGAGATGAACGACGTTGCATCAGAAATGGAGAGGAAAAAACCCAAGCTGTTGTCTTGTAAACATGTCATAACCACGTGGGGAGGATGAGTGATCAGTCAATGCGTCTGGGTTGCCTCCACCCGCCCGTTTCCTGCCTGCCAGTAAACAGTGTGCGCTGGCTCCCATGTAAATCCTCCTGCTCAAGGTACCTGTGTGTTCCTCTGGAGTACGAGCAGATAACAGATGATTTGTTGAGTGTTGATCAGAACAGTGAGTTTATCAGCTACAGTCTGCTGATGTGTGCCTGCCTGCCTTCAGGTGGCCAAAATACCACGGCTCTATGCACTCCGTACACTCTCACCTTTATCCATGCACGCACACACACACAAATATTTTAACTATTACAGCAATTATTGGCTTTCATTATAGTTGATCTACAGTGAATTGAAGCTTTTCCAACATTTTGCCGCATTACAACCACAAACGTCAATGTATTTTCTTAGGATTCTATTTAATAGTGAAACATAATGCGGTATTGACTTATGAAGTAAACTTATGTGAAAACCGAGGTGTGCTTGTATGCTGCCCCCTGAGGTGTGTCTCTACCCGCTTTACAAATCTACAGACCGAAATCCCTCTTTGCAAACCAGCTCAAGCTTGGATGGGGAGCAACTGTGAACGTCAGTTTTCAGGTCTTGCCATCGATTTTGAGTTGGCTGTATCTTTATTGTCATTGTGTGTCTGCAAAGTGAACTCTGCCCCACTCACAAGGTCTTTGTTGTCTCTAACAAGGTTTTCCTTCCAGACTGCCCTTGTATTTAGCTTCAACCAACTTTTCATCAACTATGATCAGCTTTTGAGCCTCATCTAGTGGGTGGGTTTCAGTGAAACAGTGGGTTTCTTCTCGGCACTCCGTAAAAACCGAATGTGTGGAGCACATTGCTCATCTTTATATAGTCCACAGATTATCCCACCTGAGCTTAGGCCCACTTCAGCTCCTCCTGAGTTACCATGAAGCTCTTGGCTGCTCAGATTAACGCTCTCACTGCCCATGCTCTCTGACAAATCTGCGTTCACAATAACCGGTGAGCTGCGTTTAGTAATTTGGGGAATTCTGAAGCCCATTGGTCACACTGGATTTTATTTCAGGGTATTAACGTAAGGATTCATTATATATGAAGACCACATTCAAAAAATATATATTTGTGAGAATAAGTCTGAATTCTGAGATTGTAGAGTGACATAACATGGAAAGGTTTTCTAATGCACTGTACATCAGAACGTCCAAGCTGAGTCTGCCTGTACCACAGGACGGAACTATGATCTCAGTCAGGACACAGCGGGCAAACAGCACATGCTGGTTTTTCGTATGGATCAGCTTTAATTAAACCCTTGTGCAAATGAAAACATTTAATAAACATATTGTTATCCTACAGTGAGCAGCACCAACACTGTGAAGCTTGTAGCAAAGGAACTGAATTGAATATTTACCGAGCAGTGACATGTCTTAACATAAGTAAGTCATAACAGTTTAAATTTAGTGTTTATATTGGTTATTTAAAATATTGGGATAAAAAAAAAAAACAGTGATTAAAAATCTTTTCTTCAAAGAGTGTGGATTATTTCATACGGTATGTTCACAAACGAACTGGATACGACGGCACTATCTGTATGTGGAAGGCTCTTGTTTGGTGTTCCGTTATCAGCATTTGCCGAAGTGAGAAAAGAAAAAACTCATGATGATCTTGTGATTTGAAATTGATACAAACACACCTCTGATAGTGAACGACTAAAAAAAGCCCACTGTCCGAGGGGCCGAGCCATGTGGAAGCATGTGATTAATGCGCAGATCGTTGGCAGTGTGTGGCACTGTGCCGCTTGACCCACTTTTTTCCCCCTCGTGTCATCGGCCCAAACACAGACGTGTTGATGCTGGAACAACAGATGCCAGGGTCACCAAGTGCAGCTTCTCACATAGTATTTATGCCCTCTGGTCATGACGAGTGATACGGATGTTTTATATGAAAATGACAACTAGGTTTGTTATGTAGAATAAATGATTTGTGTCCACTGGGAGTTGGATCACCTGCAGAAATAAAACTAGATTTGGACCTAATTTAGGTTAAACATCCAAAATCATTGAGGTTTTACAAACTAACTCCTGGGTGTAAAGTAATTGCAAACTAAAAAATAAACGAGACAGCCTGTTGGATAAGTTCTCCTTGCTTTCCAGGCATCATGTGAGAGTGACAAAGCTCAGTGGCCCCTCTCATGACTTGGCACGCAATTTATTTGTTTACGAGGATCACAGATGTTCTCTGATGCCAGTATGTATTTTTAGCTGAATCAATACTAATGTTGCCCCTTTTTTTTCTTTCTTTTTTTCTTCCCCCTCTCTCTTTGCCACAGAGGTGCGGAAGTGTCGCATTTAAATGGTCGGAGCAGAATGTCAGACAGGTTCGCATGCTTGGTAAGAACTTTTGATGCTCTTGAACATTTTTTTTTTTTTTTTTTGCAAAAAGTGAGAAATTTGTATTGTGTGTGGCCACTTGCAGTTTGATGTTAATGTCTAGGTTAAACACTGAAGGACCGTTGTTTCTATATACTCAGTATATAATATCCCGGCTATGTGAACCTGTTTTGCAAGTAGTTTTAACTTCAAGCCCATTTTTGCAACATGCCAGGACTTAGGTCATTAGATTGTACTGTTGCTCCAAACACAGACTAAAATCTTGTGGATTTGGTGCTTGAAAGGTTAAATGTTTATTTGGAAAAATAAAAGTGAACACCATGTGAAAGTGGGATTTATCTAAAAGCGAAAAGGAGAAAAATATAGCTGTCGGCTCAGGCTGCAAAGTTCTACTTGTAGAAGAGAAAAAAGAGAGAGAGAGAGAACAAAACCTTAATTCGAATAACAAGCAATGCAAATCGGAGAACAGTAGGAGAACTCAGCCAAGTGTGAGAAATACATCTTGATTTCCTCAAGCAGCCTAAGCCTATAGCAGTATAATATAGCTTTGTCAACAAGGAACGTTTTAAGCCCAATCTTAAAAGTAGACAGGGTGTCTGCCTCACGGACCAAAACTGGGATTTGGTTCCACAGGAGAGGAGCCTGATAACTAAAAGATCTTCCTCCCATTCTACTGGAACCACCAGCAGACCTGCAGTCTGAGAGCAAAGTGCTCTGTTAGGAACAAATGAGGTAGTCAGAACCCTGATGTATGATGGAGCTTGATTATTAAGCGCTTTATACGTGAGAATGAGAATTTTAAATTCTATTCTTGATTTAATAGGAAACCAATTAAGGGAAGCTAAAACAGAATAAATATGACCTCTGTTTTTAATATTCATCAGAACTGCGTTTTATGGACTTACTGATGGTAGAGAATTACAATAGTCCACCCTTGAAGAAAGACATGCATTGACTAGTTTTTCAGCATCACCCCTGGACAGAATATTTCTAATTTTGGCAATATAGGTGAAAAAAGGAAACCCTGGAAACCATTGTCATTGAGATGGTCAAACCAGAAGATTGTGTGGGTAACACCATAAACAAACATGTGTTTGTGCTAATGAAGACATCCATTAAATCTCAACATCAGATGAGCATCATCACAGTTTGGCTTTTGTTAAGCAGTCCATATAAAACCATTTTAAAGAGATCCTCTATTTCACTAAATGGCCAAATTGCTTGCTGACAGATCCTCTGGCAGCAGAGAACATTGCATACATCTTCCTGTGATGCTACACTCCTAGAAGGCACCATTTAAAAGGCAGTAAAATTCCTTTATCAGTGGCTTGCTAAGTACTTGAATGGAGGAGATAAAAGTTTATGACTATCTGTTTATTACAAGGATCAGAAATGTGAATCTGAGTGATAATTCTGTGTTCGCTCTGTCAATTTATTTAAAAGTACTATGTTACTTTTCAATGGTGAACTGTAGACTATATAGACCATTCAGTACCTTATAGTATTTCTGCTCATATATTTGGTCTACATACGGACAGTTAAAAGTTTGGTTCTTCAGGATTTTTAAATGTCGGTCATGTTATTTTATTATGACCAACATTGTCTTCATACCGAAAGAAATATTAACATTTCATAAAGTACCTGAGGAGGGAGCTAAAGGTCTGAATGATAGCAAGGAGGCCTTCCAACCTCAAACACTGGGAGCCCATCAGGAGTAATTGTCAAAAGTACGAGTGGAAACAGGCAAAAATCTGTCGGCAAGTATAGGAACGCTAAATTCTTTATGAAATTAAGGCTTTCCTTTCACTCAGAAGCAAACTTCTTGTTTAGATCTGCTGGGTGATTGCATAATTTAGAGCTGAACTGTACATTTTGAAATCACTGAAAAAAATGTTAGCAGGCTCTCTGACTCAAGAGTTTATTAAACAAGGCTCCCACCAAGCTTGTAGTATCTACTTTCTATCTTTGCAGTCATATTTGTTTTAGTAAAATATATTTTTTCTCCACACATGTAGAAAACGTATGATATCCATTTAATTTCTGGTAACTGTTTTTATTTAGATTGCCACATTCTTCTCTATTGAAAAATATACTATTTAGGTTTGGCTGAGCTTTAGGCTACTTAATAATACAGAGTACATGCTTCTGTGCGGGCCAAAAATTACATATTTTGTGACAATTGTACTGTTATTCTTTACAATACCTGACATTTTTACTGTGATAATCTTTAAGTAGCAACGGAAACAATAATTTTGAATAGGTTTCCATCCAAACACACTGCCAATTTGCTACCTATGCCTGTACAGTTACAATATGATTTTGTGCAATGTATACATATTCATATGCTTCAGCATATATATTGCCACACAAACATGAAGCCTATGAAAGCCTATGAATCATGAAGCCGTCTGTGATGTTATACCTAATATTTGACTACTTTGACAAAAATTGTGCGTGGGCACAAATAGTGAAGTCACAAGTGTGATATGGAGTAGCTTGCCTCTTTATTGTTTGGCGACTTCTCACTTACACTACACAGAGTGTAACAAATCCAATATTTTACTCTAAGATGTTGTCAGCAATCAATTACAGAAACAGCTGCCTGTTGGCATAGTGCCTCATTCTGGTAAATCCTCTCTCTGCCTGCCTTTTCAATGTTCTCCAACAGTGGGGGTGACAGTGGTGCAGTAGTTAGGGAGTTTGTCCTGCAATTGGCAGGTTGCCGGTTCGATCCCCCTGCTCCAATTCAGTCTCAGTCGTTGCTTGCTGGTGGTGGTCAGAGGGCCCGGTGGCGCCGATGTATGGCAGCCTCGTCTCTGTCAAAAAAACTGAAAAGCAGGGCGTGCAAAATTAATCGGGCCCTTTACTTTCAGTGCAGCAAACTCTCTCCAGAAGTTCAGTGAGGATCTCTGAATCCTCATTCTCTGAATGATGTTGATAAATAGAACTGCCTGTAATCCAGTCTCCATATAAATGCACCTGCTCTGTGATAGTCCCAGAGAGCATCATGAAGAACAAGGAACAGGTCCGAGATACTGTTGTGGAGAAGTTTAAAGCTGGATTTGGATACAAAAATATTTCCCAAGCTTTAAAGATAATATTGAAATGGAAGGAGTATCAGACCTCTGCAAATCTACGAAGACCCTTTCAAAACTTTCAGCTCATACAAGAAGACTGATCATATAGGCAGCCAGGAGGCCCATGATCACTCTGGATGAACTGCAGAGATCTACTGCTGTGGTGGGAGACTCTGTCCATAGGACAACAATCAGTCGTATACTGCACAAATCTGGCCTTTATGGAAGAGTGGCAAGAAGAAAGCCATTTTGTAAAGATATCCATAAAAAGTCTAGCTTAAAGTTTGCCACAAGCCACCTGGGAGACACACCAAACATGTGGAAGATGGTTCAACAAAACCAGATACTCAGTATAGAGCCTGAGTTTCCAGTCTTTTTTTCCTTTCATACATTTCAGCCCATTTTCTTTCATCCACCGAGTGTTTTACTCCTATTCTTCTGCCTCTCTCAGGTGCCTAGGGCAGGTTACTCACCTGGACTGTAGAATGTCGAGCACTGACATAAAAAGAATCCCATAAAATTTTTCTGTTCCACTGAAGCCTTGATCAGAAATGACATGGCATGCACATTTTATTTCATGAAATGTATTTTGTTGGAATACGGCTTGTTTGTCAAATTGCCAATGTTCTGTAAAGATGAAAATAATAAACTAACATTTTTAAGGCTACCAGTCAGACTTTTCTGGAAATATCAAACACACTCACTTCAGACATGGTTTGTTATTATGGAACATCGAGTCATGCTCAGTTTTTCGAGTTGTTTTGCTACAGTTGTAGGTTGAAGTTGTAGTAGTAGGTTCTGACCCAGATGGGGTCTCTCAGGAGGCAGTGATAAAAGTTTATCAAGTTTATTGAAATACAAAGGAGATGTAGACGGCTGCTCCAAGGGGAGACCAGTAACACTGAACGATGGATCGCTGCCAGGAAAAGGCGAGTGATGAGCGGAGGGAAGAAATGGGGAATCTTGAGAGAAGACTTATGAATAGGTCTTACTGATGATATGCAGATGGCTCAGAGCCAGGGGGAGTAAGCATAATCCTGGGATGATGGTCCCTGAGATGAGTTGTATTTTCAATATGAAGTTGGTGGTTTGCGTCGAAGGGTGAACAGGTGGGCTGTAGGTTCTGAAGGAGTGAGGATGTTGCTGCCGTGCGAGGAGAAAACCATCTGAGAGGTTATGGCATGAGTAGGTTTGAACTGAAAATCTGCCATGCATTACAGAGCAACAGATCCATGGGAGAACCCATTAGGTTTCCTCAAGAGAAAGTAGATTAAGCAAGGTTAGCATAAGCCAGGGAACAGGAGGATAAAACAACAAGGAAGGACTCAGAGGGCTAGAGGTACCATTTGGGTTGATCCTCAGGCTTTGAATGACCCACAACCAGGTCCTCATAAGCTCCATCTGATATGTGATCATAAGCAGGTGTGGGAGCACACTGTTCAGCCCTGCCATCTGGAGAAAACCTGCAGCTCTGGGGAGGAGAAAACACCAGACTAACACACCCGGATCCCCGACACCCACTGTACTTGCTAATCATTTGACACGACCAGTGTGTGGAATATGTTTATTTTACAAGGGGTAAATATGCACAGAAACCAAACAGTTATATTAACATATTTGTGTTGGTTGAGTTCTGAAGACATTTGTCACAGTTTCCCTCCGTTTGACTATCCACACCTGTATGCATCGTTGCTTGGGAGTCCAATTCTTCTTGCTTAAATAGTGGGGTTGAGCCCTTTATAGCTCAAATGCTTCAGAATCTATGTTCTAACCTACAAAGGTCCCCAGTGTGGGTTAATTCTAGCTGATCCGCTGAGTTGCTGTGCCTCTTGTGATGTCATCAACCCAAATACACATGAAGCAGGAATAGTGGGCTTACTTTCTTTTGTGCATTTTTAAACCATGTGTGTTTAGTGACACCCAGCAGTGGGAATCCATACTTCATTACCCAGCTGTGTTTTTGTTGTCAGTGCACATTTGTTAGTAAAAAGATATATACCGTATTTTTTGCGGACTATAAGTTGCACTTAAGTTGATGGTGCGCCTTATAATACGGTGTGCCTTTTGCAGTATATGATTTACATTGTGCTTACTGCGCTCAAAAATCTGTTAAATTGTGTAAGTACAACTGTGGTAAGCAACCAAGCCGCTCCACTCAATGGATATTCGGAGCATTACGATGCGCTGTGTCACTACCTGATCGGACCCCTGAGCTGTCTACAAGACTGCCTGACTGTAATGTCAAAACTAGAAGTGCATTCATGCAAAAAGCCCCCACATACTCAGATATACTTCACTCCGCGGAGGTCTGCGCGTACACAATGTGAACTCAAGGCGGACTCTGCACTGACTCCACGCTTACAGGTACGTGCGAAGCTAAATTTTTACGCGGTTTCACACTACAGAAATTCTCGGGGGCAAGAAGTCTTTACATCGAACAGTTTTATATGTGACAGCGAGCTTGATACACTGAGCTGTTCTAAGCAGGCGGTCACAGTGCCTCTCTGTTCTCACTGACAGGTGGGAGCCTGCTGAAAAAGAAACGGCTCTAGGTGCTCAGTTGGCTAATCACACATTTTACCATTCGTCTCACTGGCAGAAAGTGTAGGAATTGTAGGAATTTGCCAAAAGAAATGTAGGCAACAGTACGCTCGACTATGAAGGGTAAAACATCTGCAGAGAGTCAGCGTCGTGTCCACAAAGCTCAAAGTATGCGCCACAGTACGCCTGAGAAAGTGGGAACCTTTAAGCAGCCCTCGCCTAGAGTACACCCTACAACATAAACCTAGTAAGTTAATTCAATATAAAAGTTATGTTTATTTTAACCTTATGTTGAAGACGGCAATGTAGTCCAACTATTCTTTCTTCCCGACAGAGACGGATAGAGGGCGGAGTGATATTACACACTTGGGGAGAATATTTAGTGTGCCTTATAATCCGGTGCGCCTTATGGTTCGTAAAATACAGTACCGCTGGACGTTGTCTTTATACTAGCTAATACAGTTAAGTCTTTCTGGTGTAACAATGTGTCTTTTAATTTTATATCACAAACTTGTTTTTTAAATGTTTGATTCACACAGAAAGACTTGATGTTGTGCTCCTCCATAAATTATCGTTAGAAAGGAAAATGTGTAGGGAAGGCATTAATCTGTGTGCATGGTACCAGTGAGACTGGCTGTCAGCTGCATCGTTTGGTGCGTTGTAAGGGCAGCAGCATATTGGTAGAGTGAGTGAGTGTGTGTGTAAGAGAGCTCGGAGCTGAGCGTGGAGAGGCTTTTAGACACAACAACACAGACTGAGCGGGACTTTGGAGAGGAGTGGAAATGCGGCAGAAGGAGAGAGCACTATATCAGCTCTGGACTCCGAGACAGAAAAGGATACTGATAGATTCTTCTCTTGGTTTTTAGACTTTTCTCTGCTTATGTTTTTGGCCATTATGTATTGGTTTGCTTCTTTCTGTCCTCCACACTGCTGATCCTGTCTCTCCACACAGTCTCTGATTCTCTGTCCTGAATCTGGAGTTGTTTTTGTCTTAATCTGTGATTACAATCTGAGAGTGAGCTGCTCCTTCTTTCATGTCTCCTTGTCACCATCAGCCACCTATTATACCTACTCTTGTCTCTGCACCATCCATTTCTTTGTGGTACTACAATGCCAATACTGGAGGGGCTCTGGGGTCCAGATCTCAGGAAGCGAGACTCCGGTCTCGGCGTCAGAGTCTGCCCAGACGAGCATCCTGGTTCACGAGTGTGGACTCCTCCTGTTACCTGTGCTGGACTTTCGCTTGCTCTGGAGCTTCCAGCTCTGATCCGACAGCTCAGGGCAGCTTGGAGAGCCCGGTGGGAAGGCCCTCAGGGGCCGGAGAGTAGTGAAGGCAGGAATTGGGTAGAAGAAGAATTGGAGGAGATTGACAAGGTTAAAGAGATCAAGCAGGACATAGAGAACAGCACACATATAGAAGGTAAATAATCCATAATTTATCCTCTAAGAAGAGTAAAGCTTGTGGGAGACACATATCTGATAAATATATAATTTATAATATGAGTGTGTCTAAGTTTAAGTGAACAGGAGTTCATGCTACATCAGACAGGACAAGAACGTGTAAGGCTGTGACCTAGTAACTGTGTGACGTTATTTGTCTTAAATATTTCATTTTCTCCCATACACCAATTTAAAGGCATTTTCTGAAGCTCATTTTTAAGATTCAAGTCCCCGTTTTTGTTTGGTTTCATGCATTAACTTAAATTTAGAACTCCCCCTCTTGTCCATGTTCTTGTGTTCGTGTTTGCCGTTTTCGACAAGCGCATAGGTGCGTGTGTGAGAGATTAACTCTGACAAGCGCGCCTCTGGCCGTATGTTTACAAATGACGTAGGTGGAGGCTCGGGGGCGTTCAGACAGCTGAGTAGATGACACAGTGAAATGAGGGATTTGGGCCGTTGGGGCCGGAGTTTCCAATAAAGATGTGGTATCATCTGCTGAGCTGCAGCTGCAACCATCACACGGATGTGGCTCCTTGAATCAAGCTTGTATTTACGGTAATCTCAGAGGTGTTGAAGGGAAAAAGGCAAACCTATAGACATTAGTCTTGACACTTAATCACTACTGGCAATAATTGGAACAAATCTGTTGATTGCAAAATGTTTGTGATTAATGCTGAAATTATGGTTAATTATGGCGGGAAATCCCTGCAGTGACTCATAAGGAGAGTGGCAAATTCTCTGTAGACTTTTTCCTTGAACTGTAATAACCTCATATAGATGATTATTTATTTTAAATGGATGAAAAGCTTACTATATTGCGGCGTATTTTTTTAAATACTGTGAGAGATTTAAACGGATAAAAATTTATAGTCACTGTGACACAAATTAAAGACATCCATGGAAACATGTTACAACTCAAACTTAAAATTAAATATGATGGAGCCATATGTTTCTTTGCAATATTGTTTACATTTTAATAAGTCCTTCTTGGCCTGAACTACTTTTTCTTTTGCAGGCTTAAATTGACAGAATCCAGGAAAACAATGTCTAATGATTTGCAAACCAGTCTTAGATTTTAATTATGGATCATGATTAATTTCAACGTTTGTTTTATTAGCAAAAATATACGGCTCATAAAATGTTTGTTTGAAAGTATTGACTGAAGTTACAACTATTGGAACTGTGGAGTTTCTGCAACTAGAAGAACCTGGTCATTTTGATGCAAGAAAATAAGTTATTGGAACTTTGATAAAGTTTGGAAGGACACCGAACTTACCTCCATCAGCTTGGAGGGGATTGATTAGGATTTGTCAAGAATCATGGTTACTCTGTGCTGATACATTTCTGTCACAGTCCAGGTGTTTGGGTTTTGATTTTTCTTCCATGTGTAAAAAATGTTTTTTTAACATAAAAAACACATGTTTTTTTATCATCCTCATTTCGTGCTTTTTTTTTGTATTATAGGGTTTTAGGGTTTCTTTATGTTTCTATTTTTTTCCTGTTTATGTTCCCTAGCTGCTACCATTTTAGTTAATTTTTGGAACATATTCTGTGTTCATTCTATGTACATTTTGTATTTCCTGTTAGATTAAAGCAACATGTTTCCCTTCAGTTTTTTTTATTTCATTCCTCCCCTCAGTTCATCTGTATTCATTGGTCTTAGCTGTTTCTGATCTTCCTGTGATTACCTTCTGCCTCATTTTCTCCAAAACCTTCCTCTGTATTTAAACGTCCTGGTTTTCATCTCTCATTGCTGTTTCCTTCAGTTGTCTTCATGCCTCCTGTTTGCCTTGTTGCTCTGCCAGATTTTGTTCCATCCTTGTAGTGTGTCTCCCTGCCCTTTTCCCAGTTGTATTATTTAAAAAGTCTATACTTACTGGTTTATTTGCATTTAGGTACTTCTATAACCAAAACAAGACAATTTCCTTTGTATTTGGTTTCACCGCCTCTTAAAACTGTGTGTTGTGAGTCAAATTTTTGTATTTCCTTCTCACAATAGTTTGTTGGATATTTTTGGTCTACTTTTCCTGATTTAACTGCTTTAATTGAGTCACATTTATATGCTCACGCACACCTTTTCAGCTCTGCCTACACAGTTTCTATGCAACTAGGTTCAAAGCATTGTGAAGGCAACTCCAAATCATGTAGCTCGTTCCCCCAAACCAGTTTATAACTAATACTTTCCATTTGGAAGACCTGTGTGTGCCTCAGGTTTACTTTCCTGGCTGCTGTCTGAAGGTGTTGCTTCAAAATTTCCACATCATCTTCTTTCCCATCATGCCTTCTATTTTGTGAAGTGCAACAGTCCCTCTTGTATTACAACATCTTCAGAACATTATGCTAATGCCTCTGTAGTTCACAGTCGAGCTGGTATTTTCAGACCAAACACTTTGGTTCTATTCATCAAACGTCAGGACTGGTCTTGAAATATTGAGGTTGGTTGCTTTTGGAGTAATTGCTTCTTCCTTTGCGTGGCTTTTCAACACATGTCATCAGCACAAAAGGTTTATGAAAGGTTGCAATTCAATTGAATCTTATCTATATAGCGGTAGTCTACACATCTCAAGGTACTTTACAAAATCAATTCAATCAAATCATACGGACAGATTAGTCCATGTCCTATCTAAGGAAATGTCTTATCTTTTCCTATCTAAGGAAACCTAAGAGATTGATAAGCAGCATTCACTCATCCTGACTCTAGGAACCACCAGCAGACCTGCTGGGTGTATGGATTGATGGTGTTCCTCCCGGTCCTGGCCAAGGAAATATTCTGTACTTGAAGGCAGCCTCTTCAGCCCTCCACTGCTTGGGCACCTTGCACTACACTTCATCCCCAACTCAGCATACAGGACCCATCACTGTGAGCTGTACTCTGTTCTCTCAGGCCTTCACTGCATCTGAGGAGAGAGAGAAGCACTAGCTAACATTCATTTATAAGGCCATTTTGGGCAAACTGCCCTCCTAGCTAAGTTGTCTCCTTTCTTCTGCCAGTAGTGGTGACTACTCATGCTCTTCTCATCGACTTCTCCTTACTGTCCTGAGGTTCTTCACAGATCTGGGCAAAACTTCTTTTTTCCACTGCTGAACCCACGAGCACAGAATAATATTCAAAGTCTTCTGAAGCTTCAGGATCACATTACCCTGAGTGCCTTTAAAACTATTCTAAATAGGAGTTTGACTGAAAAGTGTGTTATTCTTGAGCTGATGTGTAAATTGTTTTATCTGCGTGTGGATGTTTTTTATAAGAAATGTTTCGGGTGCTTCTTGGCCAGGTCTTCCTGGAAAAGAGATTTTATGTCAAGGGACATTCAGGTAAAATAATAATAATAAAAAAATATTGATCTTGATTATTAAGGGGTTTATATATGAGAATGAGAATTTTAGATTATATTCTCTATTTAACAGGAAGCCAATGAAGGGGAGCTAAAATAGGAGAAAAATTATCTATCTTTTTAATTTTCACCAGACCTTTAGCTGCAGCACTTTGGAGCAGCTGGGGACTTTGAACTGTGTTTTGTGGTCTTCCTGATAAATAAAGAATTGCAATACTCCAGGCTTGAAGTAACAAATGCATGGACTAGTTTGTCAGCATCACTCCTGGACAGAATATTTCTAATTTTGGTTATATTCTGGAGGTGAGAAAACTAAACCATAGAAACTTATTTAATATGGGACTTAAATGACATGATCTAGTTAAAAATAACACCAAGTTTTTTTTTACATTATTACCAGAGACCAATTTAATGGCATCCAGATTAAGTCATTAATTATAAGTTTGTTTCAAAGCCTCTGAACCAAAGATGACAACTTCTGTCTTGTCAGTGGAAATTAATCCAATGCAATATGATAATTTTACCAATTGGAATCATGTATATAGTTAAGACAATTGTCCCAAGGACTGAACCCTGTGGTACTCCACAAATAACCCTGGACTTTGAAGAAGATTTATTAGTTGCATGAAGAAACTGGAATCTGTCAGACAAGTAATATTTAAGCCAGCCTGATGGTTTTCCCTATAGGACAAGTACAGACACAAGGCCATTTTCTGATTTAATGCACTGCTCACTATGGTGTCTTTAAAGAAGGTAAAATGGCCTCAAAACACAGTTTGTGTCACGAACACCGACATGCACAGTGAAGTCAATTCAACATTTTTTGATCAGCTCCCCATGTCTGTATGGGTGATGTGGGCCAAGTTTAAATTAATGTTTTTGCTTCTGGAAACTGGGAGTAAACCTAATTCGCAAGTGTGTCTGCCCACATATAAAGCGAGTGTTAATGTTTGGGCACATTAGTGCTTCTTTAAGCACAGTTTCTGATTGACTTGCATTTTCATCGTAAATGACCCAATTCTGTTCAGCAGCAAAACAATGACCTAGTTACCACCAAGCTAAAGGAAGAGAAAAGGATAGAGGAGAGGGTCGGCTGGGGAGACGGAAAGATTGGATCAGATGGAGGAGGATGTTAAACACAGGAATCAGAACTAAAAGAAAAATGGTGGGGTGGGGGGATTTGAGCAGTGAAAAGAGAAAAATCCAGATTTAAAGAGAGCTGGAGGCGGCTGTGTGAGTGAATGAATGTGTCTGTCTGTAATCTGGGGGTGTGATCTGTTTCTAGGCTGTTTACCAGAAGATGTATTTTGTCCTCGTCTTCCCTGCCAACGCTACAGATTAAACCAAAACCGTGCTTCCCCTTTTTCATTTATTTATTTTTTTGCACAAAGCAGGCCATATAAAAAAACCAATTAGTCACTTTTCTGTGTATTAGTTCATGAGACTGTGCATGCAAAAGTAGGAAGTGGCACCACTTTTCCACAAAGTTGAGAAAAGTGACACCTACATTCATGCTCGATGCTTTCTGAGGCTACACTTTAAAGGCAGGATCTGGCACATCCCAGCAGTTGCCAAGGTGACACCAAAGCCATTGTCAGCTGCTTTTAGTTGAAGTCACTGACGTAATTTGAACTGGGAACCTCACGGATAAACTACGCTCCAGTTCCTAACTGCTGATCTGTAAATTATTCATCATTCCCATAGTTTTCTGTGTGTACTGCGACTCGAGACCTCTCTCAGTTTTCTTGTTTGTCGCTGGCCACTGGGTTTGTGAACTGCAATTTTTTTCTTAAAGCCCCAGTGTGTAATATTTTCACTCTGGCATACCATCTAGTGGTGCACAACATGAATTAGAAACAGACTCACCGTTAAGCCCATAATAACTACTACAGAAGCCAGGGAGTATCATAAATGTGACAATATCAACATGTCCTCCATTTATTAGCTACTGCTAATAGCTAATAGCTATGATCATCATGTGAAATGATTTTTGCCACTGTTGTCAAGTTCGCTTGTTTGTTTTCTAAAGTTGGTTGTAGATTCTTTGAGTCACGGTTTTTCGGACTTGTTTCTGAATGTGCAGTCGCTAATATAAGCAACTATAAGCATGAGTAAAGAGACCTGCTTTTGCGCTGCAGAAAATGTGAATCGGCCGGCTGAAATATCCCTCCGCCGCTCCGCGTAGACGCCAAGGAGAGAGAGACGAACAAACGAGTTATCTCCACCTGGAGGACAGGGTAGTTGCTCTGTTTCTAACATAAAGCCAAAACTAACTGCACTGTTATATTGAATGAAGTTACCTGCTGTCCAGCAGAAAGCCGGCAACCTCCGCATCCATTTTAAATCCCTGCTCCCTCATAATTTATCTCCGCCTGATAATAATAGCCGATATAGACTCTCATTTTCTTCAGTTATTACATATTTTTCTGTTCTTGGTTACTTTCTCTTCGCTGGGCAAATTGTATGAATGGTCCTCCATTTCAACAGAAGACGGCATACAGAATGACCTATGGTCGTCTTTGCTTGTTTATACTCCTCCTCCACTGACAGTACGTCTTCATATAGAAGACGAAGGAAACGCATGTGGCTAACAAGTTTGGCCCCTTTCGGCTGCTGAGATCAGAAATATCCAAGTAACATGTCGCCTCCCAGTGGGTGCCCCGACACTTATTTATCAACCACTAATTCTAAGATCGCTTTCATTTTTGATGTGATTTTATTAGACATTGCCAGAATTTCTATTAGTTTATAGAAGCAATATTTGATTTTTGCCTATTAAAAGCCAAATTAGTTACACACTGCCCCTTTAAAGGTGCGTTCACATTGGCGTCACTATGTCACCACTTTTGCTTGCTGTCGGTCACCTGACATCGCCATCCGTTCCCACAGCGGGCGACAAGCCAGAAATAGAGCAGTACAATGGCGTTATCTAGTGATGCTTTTACTTCCCTGCCACTCCAGTTTCCTCACTCACTCTTCTCCATTCCTTTCTGGACTTGTCTCTGTAAAAATAATTGGTTGAGTCATATAACTCAGGCCGACCGCAGACCGCCACTATCAGCTTTTCTACCATGTTGAATGAAAACGCAGTCCACACCACGTCACAGCCACATTCAGTTCCTGATTGGTTGTCGCGACAAGACATAAAAGATCAGCTTTTTCAACTCCAGAACCTGTCGCTTCGCATCCCTTGCAAGTATTGTGTTGCTCTGGCTTCGCTTTAATCGGCAAAATTGCACGTTTTGTGTCGCTAGCATTGCCTCTGTGGCCTCGCTTGGCATCATGGCTTGGGATATCATGAAAATCTGTCGCTCGGCCTGCCACATCCACGCTCAATGTGAATGAGCGTAAAGATTCTTTGTTTTTGTTTTTATTCCTTCTTCATATCTGGTGCTCCCACAGCAAGTAACTACCAGCAAACAATAAAAATATACATATTTCTGCCACAAATTATACATAGTATAAATTAGGGTCACATCCTTTAACTCAATTTCTTGTTTTGATGAACAACAAATGTCAGGAAATCTTGGGTTGTACAAGACCAAGACAGTTGCATATAAATGCATACAATTTAATTGAGCTACATGATCAATATTGTTCTCTTAAAACCCAGCTGACGTTCAATTTATTATTTTGCCATCAGATAGGAATATTTCTTAAGGTTTTTCAGTTGTCATGTTTTACCAGTCTCTCCTTTTCTCTCTTTCTATCGTCTGCTAGCTGATGGCAGGCTGAACGCTGTTCATGCTGGTGTGTTACTGGCTGAGAGACGAGGTTCTTACCCGCCGATTGATCTGCGAATCCTGAAAAGTAAGATTCTTCATTGACTCTAATATTCTATATTGATCTCCATGAGACCTCATTTGAACATTTTCCCCTTTCTTTTATTAAAACAAGAATGTTTTTTTTTTCTTTGGCAAATTGTATAAACCAACATTTTTAAGGTTAAGAAAAATCAAAAGAGAAGGACAATATTTGAATGCATAATGAAGCTGATCTTGTAATTTGTTATCTTCTGCTGGTTTCTAAAACTACCCTCTGTATTAAATAACTTGCAGTACATTTTCAATCTTTATTGTCCATTTCAAACATGTATGAATGCAATGTTGCATAATTTACTTAAAGGAGCTCATTCTCAGACGTAACTGAAACATAAGGCAAATGCAACTTAGTGACTAAGATATTAACTTTTTTTTTCATTTCAGTTGTTAATATATTATGCATTTTTTATATATATATTTTTTTTTTTTTCAAAACTTTGTATCTCATATGGAGTACTGTTAAAAAACTTTGTTTTGGGGGATTAATTAAGTGTATCTGAATTTAAAATGTGTACATTGATTCCCCTTTTTTGCTTTGTCCGGTTCTTTTTTATTGTCTCTGTTATTGTACATCTTTGACCGTTTAATTTTTTATTTTATTTTAGCACGTCCAGGGGAGGTCGAGTCTGGCACAAGGAGAAAGCTGAAGCGTCTGTTAAGTTTCCAGAGATACTGCCATGCCTCCAGGTTGCTGAGGGGATTAATGCCCCACACTCCCGGGTCCTTGCACTTACTGGATGATGACTACTTGGGACAGGCAGCTGTGAGGGCACAAAAACACACTGAAACAAAGATGCATGTATGATTTGTGAGATCTTTGTGAATGACTGTGTTTGTGAATTCTGATAAATGTCTTTCTTTACAGCACATGCTCTCAAAGGTAGACACATGGACCTTTGACATTTTCCTTTTTGATCGTCTTACAAATGGTGAGATTCTTTTGTATTACACATGAGAGTCCCTCACCCACTGTGTCTATATTCTATCATGTCTTTTATCATCATCCCTATAAGCCTTTTGTATGTTTTGGGAGGATTCTGTTGAAAGGTTTTGTGTACAATTTCTATGCACAGGTAACAGTCTGGTGACTCTGATGTGCCATCTCTTCAATGCTTGTGGACTGATACACCACTTCCAGCTGGACATGGTCAAACTACACAGGTTTCTTGGTAAGCCAGCAGTAAACGTTTGCTGATGTTTTCATCTCTTGTTCTAGTAAGAACAGCTATAATACCATCTTTTAATTTTCAGCTTACCAATTTACACTAATTGACATTGTGCTGGTTGACAGATTTAAACCTGTTGTACAGGGTCTATTAGAAACATCGAAATTCAAAGCTTATTTCTATGACCAATGTGCTACACAAAATATTAAATCATCCATAATTTATTCTGTAAATTATAAACAGTTAGTGGCTTTTAGGTTAACTGAAACTAAAAGCCACTAACTGCATAGGGGCCTAAAATGATTATTACCATTGATCATTTGCTCCTTATAATATCATACATCCAGAGTGGGACTTAATAGAACAACACAATGTATAGATTCTTAAAAAAAACAGCGTCTGGGTTTTATATTGATTAAATTGATTATCTGGCTCTCGTTTGCAAAGAAAATTTCAGTTTTTAACAAGACATTTTGCTTAATCTGCCTATTTTAAAATGAAAAGACAGATTCGATAATTTATAAAGATGAACCTGTCAGGAAATCATGCAGCTTCCTTTGTTTGTCAATCGGTAGCAAGAATAAAACTAAAATAATCTTAAATGTGTAACTAGTCTGGAAAATCCAGCTCATAAAAGGTCAACAAGGTTTTCAGATAAGCAATAAAAAAAATAATTTCATACGCTGCCTTGAAAAGTATCAAATTTTGCTTCAGAGTTTTTGAAGTTGGAGTCTGACTGGAGTTTATAAGCGGTCAATATCTTACGTGCAGTTGATAACTCTTTAGTGTCCTCATTCTGCCTGAATTTATGTTAGTTGTTCCAAGAAGCTAAGGAAGCACAGATATATCAGCAGTTATTTTTGTAAAGCAGTAAAAGATAAAGCAATTACTAAATGATTACAGATTTAAACCATATTCATCATCTCATACTAGAGTTTAACAAGACCAGCATTATTAGAACAGCAGTCTCAATGTGCATGTTACTTGAAATTAATTTAGAAATTTACAAACAGGCAAGACAAGGCAAGCTTATTTATATAGCACTCTCCCAACATTTCTAAATCCTGAATTTACCATGAGAGACAGAGTTTGGAAGCTGAAAAGATAAAACAGAGCAACTTCTGCTGTACTGTTTTCCTGTTATCTATTGAAAGTCTGGCTCTCTCTGAGCCAAATCTATGATTGCCCTTCTAAATGCCTCACAGATACTGAGTAGCAAAAATTCACAGGGCTAGTATCCACACCAAAGAGTGTTGTCGTGACCATGACCTGGTAGCACATACTGTAGGAATGGTGAGTTTACTAATCTGATTTTTAAGCTTAACACTGACCATTTGCTGATTAGGGACGCTCAAACTGAAAATTATCTTATTCGGTCACCAGCTCATTTCTCCATGCATCTCTTGTAATCCCATGATTTACTTTTATCACCAAAACCTTAACATCCTTCATCTCTTATGATGTGTTCTTTGCCAAAGGGGATTACATTTATTGAATCTCTTTCTTAACTTCCAGCAGAGGATCTATAAAAGTCCGGAAGCTTGTCAATCTTCTAATCAGATTTTTACTCTTTTTACAGTTCTGGCTAGATGATGTCTCTTATTTAGCAGCCCTTCTAACTGCACTGTTGTCTGTTTTTGGTGTCTTTATTTTATCTTTAACCAAGCACGTAACCCATTTCCCAATATAATTATTTGAGAATAATGCCTATATTGCACCTCTACCTTGTTGATTTGTTTATTCCAATCAGCGCGTATTGCTTTTGCTTTATGTTTTACAATGCTTTGCAGGAATGGTGCAGGAAGATTACCACTCCCACAATCCATATCATAATTCTGTTCATGCAGCTGATGTAACTCAGGCCATGTACTGCTACCTGAAAGAGACCAAGGTACACACACACGAGCACACAGAGACACACACATACATGGTATCAGTCTTCCACTGTCATGCCTGCACTATAAAGCTTCTCCAGGCCCGAGCTTCTCTTTCACATAATCTATTAGCCGCGCTCCCTCAGGAGCGTCCCCCGCTCACCTCAACTCTGTGACACATCCATCTAGAGCTCCGAGAGATTTCTCTGAAGCCCTCTGACCAGATTAAGTGTCTCTGCATCTTTTCCCTTATTTAGTAATTGCTTTTGTTGCTCCGAGAGCCACTTTGTGATTAATCTATTTTGTTAAAAGCACTAAATGAAATTCAATATGCCAACGCTAACTTGTATAGTGAAGATAACAAACACGCTCTCAGAAAATGCGAGATTGCATTTTCACTAATCAATATAGTCTTTTGTCCTTTACTTAGCATTCAGGATTTACCTCGCTACCATGATGGCTGGATCTTGAACAACCTCTAACAATATCGGTTTTGATTTTTTTTTTAATTTATTTATAGTTTTTTGTTTAGGTAAATGTGGAGGTAAACCAAATGTGGAGATATAGATATGACGTGAATCCCACTTGTCAAAAGGGGATAGACAAGAAAACTTGCCATTCAAGTAACAGGAGATCTTGTCTGGAAACAACAAATAACAAAATAGCTTCTTACCTTAAATTGACCATATGTGCTGTATAGTGGGAGCAATTGTTGAACTGTGGCATACAAGGTGGGACAAGGTCCTCTTTATCCCAAAATTCTTATTTAATTTATTTATGTCTGACTTATGTTTTGTTTAAGAGGTTTGGTCACAGTCGCAGAAATATCTACAAATTGTAGATATTTCATAGTAAATAAAGAACGAGTAACAGGGCGTTTAACAAAACAGACACTAATAATTTCGATTAGCAATGATACTTCAATTAGAATGTTTACAAGCATCTCTCTTGGAGATTCCCAGAAAAATGTGTGTGTTGCAGCTGGCAGAGCAGCTGACTCCTCTGGATGTTCTCCTGGGTCTGATGGCGGCAGCAGCTCATGACGTGGATCACCCTGGTGTCAACCAGCCTTTTCTCATTAAAACTAGACACCACCTGGCATCCCTCTACCAGGTAAACACAAACAGGTTAATGGGTGTCAGCGTCTGGATCCACATGTGGTGGGTTTAGTGTCAGAGCAAATACTGAGTGACATCCGCTACCCTTGCAGAACACCTCTGTGCTGGAGAGCCACCACTGGAGATCCACCGTGGGGATGCTCCGAGAGTCGGGTCTGCTGAGCCACCTACCTGCTGACGTCTCGTAAGAACACACATGTCATTTGTTCCTTTTTTTTTAATTACTAAAATTGTGTATGATTTGATTTTAAAAATCTTTTTTTTAGGATTACTCATTTTATATATATATATATATATGTAGAGTTATGATCTTTTGGGAAAGTGTTTTGCCTTGTATTCTTAAGGGATCTCCATTATCAGCAAAGACATTACATCACCCCCAACACATTTCTGCTACAGGGCTGTATTTCCCATAAGCATATTAATTACTTTAAGAAATGTTTGTATTTGTTTCTACACACAGTTCATTAATCCATGAAATGTGTTACCATTTTGTATGCTACAAACCTGATTTCCACAAACTCTGTACACTAAAATGCATGCTCACCGCTGTGAGATAAGGTAAATATTTTTGGGGTGCTTTCTCTGAGTTACTATTTTTCTTGTCATTCACAGATATCTGCTTTCCTTAAATTACATCTGTTTTTCTTTTCTTTCCCATATTCAAACGTGGCTAAGAAAATTTAAGCCCTGTGCCACATCTTAGTTTTACTCCAGAAAAAGATGAATTACTAATCAAAACTTCCTTTACACACCAGACAACTTACAGGGCAACATTAAAAGCTCTGCAGTTGCATTTGTTTTATAATAATTGTTAGGAGTGGTGATTAGTGTGGCAGTCTTGGTTTTGTCAAAAAAATTTAAGGTTTAATTTACAACATTTTTCTATTATGCCACTGAAACAAAAGATGGTTGCTAAGAAGTGGTTTTTGCATATCTTTACCAGGACTTCTAATAAGCATGGTGGGAGTTGTAGCTTTCAATTTTGATTAGTGTTGCACCGATACCGATACCAGTATCGGACGGGGCCCCGATCCAGCACTAAAATGGTGGCATCGGTATTGGCGGGTACCAACAAATAGGCACCGATACCATTTTGATGTTTGTATGTCACTTGAACGCAGCCTTCTCTCTCCCGACTAGTATTGTACATGTTATATAAGTTCATGAAAGTTGCACTATTTTGGCATTTGAGAGCCAAAACTCAGGGTTTAAAAGAGATTATTCAAATATTAATGTAATTTTACTGTCATACTGTTGCACTACTATTATACATGTTATAATTTCATGAATGTTGCACTATTTTGGCCTTTGAGAGCCAAATGTTTATTCAACTATTGTCACCCATTCCAGGTAGGCATTAAAAAGTTCTACTACCCTAAGTAGTATGCAGTTCTTCATATATACACACACACATCAATTTCAAACAGATGGTATCGGTATTGGCCAATACTGCACAGCCAGGTATCGGGTATCGGTATCGGGGCTGAAAAATGGCATCGGTGCAACACTAATTTTGATATAAATTAGTTGCAAATTTGAGGTTAATGGGAATTTTGACTGGACTAAGTAATAAAAGGCTTCTTGGTGCCTCCTTGCGTCCTTACTGGCGCCAGGGACAGTAGGATCCACTTTGCTGTTAAAGGAAAGCCACTGGTAAAAGGAAGTTATAGCAGGTAAAGTAATATTTGTTGGTCTGCCTCCCTCAACTCCACAGGCAGGACATAGAGCAGCAGCTGGGCTCTCTCATCTTGGCCACAGACATCAACAGGCAAAACGAATTTCTGATGACACTCCGAGAACATCTTGACAACCAGGATATGGACCTTCAGCTGGCTACACACAGACATTTCATACTGCAGGTATGCCGCCTATTCCCCTTAAAATGTGCAGCTGTTGACAGATATACATTTCACAAAAAGACAGCTCCACTTCACAGGATAGATGGCATCATGTGGAGAGAACATTATATGGAAATATTGAATAAAGTTTAAAAGTCAGTTCTACAAAATGCTATGTAAAGTTCAAAATTTGAAGAGGACACTCCGTAAAAAGTTCTGTCATGTTGTGATGAACTGGCGACCTGTCCAGGGTCTTGCTCAGTGACCCCTGGAATTAGCTCCCCACCCCTGCATCACCCTGCATGGATAAGCAGCTATAAACACTGTAAGGATGAATGGAAATACTCTCTAACTTAATATTCTCTCAGGAAGTACGAACAACTTTGGTGATCCTAACTGGTCAAAACAGGAAAGGTTTAGCCTGATTTAATGTCACAGTGAGGGGGAAACAGGTTATGTGTTCTTTTACACATGTGTAAAAATCTGGGTTCATCTGGACTATGTCAAAATCTGCATTTAGTCACATACTTCTCACAGTAGACGTTGTAGAGTCACAGTTTGTGTGAATGTCTCTTCTTTCCTGTAGATTGCTCTGAAATGCGCTGATGTCTGTAACCCATGTCGGGAATGGGAGCTGAGCAAGCAGTGGAGTGAGAGGGTGTGTGAGGAGTTCTATAGACAGGGTGAGGAAACTTTTACATGTCAAATTAAATTAAACTTACTTCTATCAGTATTTTCACCCAAATAAGTGCATGTTTTGATGCAATAATGTCCTAGAAAAATAGCTTTTGATACCCACCAAAGCATTTATCAGATTTGTTCGTTGCATGCTCACTTATTAGCAGATGGTCAATATAACAGCTCAGAACAGGTGACTCTGTGAATACCATATTACATTCACACCGGGTTACATTTTTAATTGTTCAAGTGTTTTCTAAATCACAATAGTATTATATATTTTTTGTTTAGCCTTCATCTCTGCATAGGAGATCTGCTTTATGATTCATCCACTGCCAGCTGGGGAAATAGAAGTTCATTGAATAAGGATGTAGAGTGGGAATAAGAAAGTTAATTATAAAATGAATGAGTCTTCATTAATGCACATATTTTTTTAGATGATAAAGACTACAGGCTTCAGATAATAGAAAAAAATTATTTAGACTCGGCTCTGAATATTTTCATCTGGACTTCAAATGTTTCCTCTCATTTAATTGCAGCTCTCGTATTTTTTTAACTTTAATGGTGTAAGCACGTAGATATTTTAAAATGTCATCCTTTTTATGCGTCTTTGTGCTTTATTTTTCCAAATGCTATCGTCGTTGACCTGGAAGGTGACCTGGAGAGGAAGTTTAACCTGGAGATCAGTCCTCTGTGTGACCAGCAGATGGACTCTGTCCCATCTATCCAGATTGGTAAATTTTGTTTAACTCTCAAGATTGCCTCACAAAATGATGACATAAATATCCCAACAGCCAAAGTGGACCTGATGAAGGAGTATCACGTTTTTCAGGTTTCATCTCCTACATCGTGGAGCCTCTGTTTGAGGAGTGGCAGCGCTTTACTGAGCCCAGCATGCTCAGCCGAATAATGATGGGCCACCTGCACAAGAACAAGGCTCGCTGGAGCCGCCTCAGATACGAACCCACAACTGCAGAAACGAAAAGTTACTCGCACGCAGAGGAGCCTGAGCCTGAGCCTGAAGGAGAACACGACGGGGCAGAGGACATCCCTTAACGTCGCTCTTGCTGCTTTTTGGGGCTTTTGATCTCCTAGATACATGGAGATTTATCCAAATCCGTGTTTGTTCTCCAGCACATTTCCTCCCACAGCTGATTGCTCTTACAGTGGGGGCACTGGAAGCCAGTGGGGCCAGGAAACGAGAAGAATAGCTCCCCCTGCTGGAGCAGGAGATGAATATAGCATTGCCGGAGAAAAAGAAATGGCAGGGATTCACCGAGCAGAATAATCTTAGTAAAAAAAAAAAAAAAAGAGACAGCAAACATTGACTTGGCTTTGTTTGTGACTACGTGCTCAAATGACTCTTAAAGGTTGATTAAATAAAAGGTTTGGACTGAATGCATTAAGATATGGGCTTGATGTGCATAATAGTATTATAAACAATAAAAGAGACAGTGCTATATGAAGGTCAGCTGGACTGTGCTGAAAAATATATAGCAGAACTTTTTATATATATATATATATATATATATAAGCATCATTTATTACTAATATATGCTACTAGTAATCTCTTTCCACCTTTTTTATGCTTGCACTGTTCACTGTTTATCTCACTGGTCAACTTTTCACTGAAGTGCGTTTGAAGCATTGAGTCGTTTTTTTTTTTTTTTTTTTCGAGGTACTGTATAGTACCTTACAGCTTGTTCTCGGTGTAAGACTGACTCAGCTCATCGATTTAAATAATGACTCACACTAAACGTGGCTTAGGTCGGTGTTGCCGGCTTGATGTTTCAGAGTTGAGCTGAATCACCAACTTGAAGAGCCAAATTTAAAAAAGAAATTGTTTATGTTATAAGTTGTATTAACTGTACATACTGTGATGGATAACCCCAGCACTTCACATGCCAAAACCTTTCTATCTCTGTACTCTGTAAGTCACTTGGAAATGTAACTCTCTTCACGTTTCTCTAACAGCCAAATGGATCGAGTCACACCTCACTTTACAAGCTCATACACAGCGAAGCCTTAACAGCCGCTTGGTCCGTCAGTGAAACATTTTTTAATGGGCTTTTCTGGACAACATGTCAAAGTGTCTGCCTCCTGTTCTTCAGCCATATCAGCACACTGAAACCGACTCTGCACTGTAGCAGCCTGTTTCCTGGTTGTTCTTTCTCTCACTGTCAGGGTCAGATTGGGTCTCTCAGACCTGCAAAGCATTGCCAAGGCGTCGTTGTACTTTTATAAAACATCAGCTCACTGCTTTGTTACCTCTGTAAGGCTTTTGTTTTAAAAGTGCTTCCTTCCTGTTTCACTTGCAACAGGCACTGCATGCTGGATTTTAATTGATGGGTTGATGAAGAAACACAGAAGTCTTGAATTTAAGTGGAAATTAGCTACAGATGCACAGATCGGGGTTTTGTGGCCAATTGCCAGTAACAGCTCTGACCTGCCCATACTGCGTTTAACATTTATTTTAGTTGGAATCTAAAAGTACGCAAAATATGTTTTAGTTTTATTTATATTATATATATATATATATATATATATATATATATATATATATATATATATATATATAAAGAAAGAAAATAATAATGGAGTCCATATTTTAAGCTGTCTTTAGCTTCCTATCACAGCAGTTTGCATGGTTAGCATTCATAGGTGTAAAAGGCCTAGAACAGTGCTTCTCAAACTTTTTATAAGTCAGTAAACATAAGTTTTACCACCATCTTCTCTTACATTTTAACACTATATCATGACAGGTCTGTTACAACATTAAAGGAAGGATTTATTCGCTTAGTTCCCAATGACTGATGAATACAGTGCAGCTACGCATTAAATGTTGTGTTCACAAGCTGAAAGGTGTTTGGAAAAAATTAACCAGTAGCTTGTAGAAGTCGGAAGTTTCTCACCTGCTGTGTCATCAACATTCAATGTGGCTGTCTGTATGCATAATACTGGTCTTCAAAACTTGAAGCAAGATATGGGCTTCAAATTTTATCACAATGTTTTTGGGTATTTATTGTGACAATGCTAAAAGTAGCTGGGGAATGAAGGATTTAAAGGTTAATCAGCATTTTTACCTGCAAGTCTATCATTTCGTACACCCACAGCCCCACAAACTGCCCTAATAATAAATCACACCCTTTCTAAAATTACATGGCCACTTATATTAAGTAGTGCCACTGAGGAGCACACAACAACTGCATTAAATTGTATTTGCAAATATTGATATTCACTGATGCCCTAATAGTTCAAGAGTAACAATCCCAATTATGTCAGTCATGCCCAATAACAATAAATGAACGACCCCTACTTGGAGCTGGAACATGGATCAGTTGGGTTTAATGTCATTCCCAGATTTACATCTTGACAGAAGAGGTTAAAGGAACATAACCCCCAGTGGTATTTTTTCTTACCCCAGTTTGAGAAGCATTGTCCTAGAGAACAATGCAGATTAATACCTTTACATTTTCAAAGGGCTGCCAGCGTTTTCTGATACAGCTTGTTCCTCAACAGACTGAAGTTTGAAGCTCATTAAGGTCAAAACAAACCATCTTTGCTGTTCAATCCAAACAATCCCTGTTTGAATGTAGCAGCACGAAGAAACAGCACACTTGTCTTTATAGAAAACGCTATTTCCTTTCTTGACGCCTCCTACGCCGTCTGTGGTTTCTTTGTTTTAATTCGAAACATTTTGTGCACAGCCTACTGTAAATAGCTAACTCTTACTGTTATTCAATTAGTGCCATCTTCCAAGATGAAGCATTAATGCTAACATGATACCGTTTGAGTTGCGGGCTAATTCTGTTTGTGCTCTGAATTCGGATCCTGTGCATCTAAAACAGTAAAAAATAGGTGCAGGTGCAGTGTTACTATGCACTTCTGATGGTCAGTATCTAATTAAATTAGAGGCTTGCATAGTACTCATAGTATTTCTGTTAATTTTAATGACTGAAAGCAAAGAAAGTGGAGGAATACATTGTTATCGGCATGTATTGTTACTAAGTGTTTCAAGAAATCTTTATTCAGGTTCGGAAGAGATCGGCAACACACAAATAAAAACACAAACACTGTTTCTGTTAGGATAATAGTGCCCATATTTATTATTCCCCACAGAATACAGACACACAAAACATGTGTGTGCGAAGTGCTTGCTGTTTGTGTTGCTATATTCTGTGGGGAATAATGAAGGACATAGTTATTCTAGCAGAAATAGTGTTTAAGAAGTGCTTGTTGTTTGTGTTGCTGTATTCTGTGGGGAATAATGAAGGACATAGTTATTCTAGCAGAAATAGTGTTTAAGAAGTGCTTGTTGTTTGTGTTGCTGTATTCTGTGGGGAATAATAAATATGGGCACTATTATCCTAACAGAAACCGTGTTTGTGACCTTATTTGTGTATTGCCGATCTCTTCCGAACCTGAATAAAAATGTCATAAAAACAAAAGATAGTTAGCGCCACATAAATGTGCCAATCCCGCTGGGTTTCAGACTTGCAGCTAGGACGCATTCAGGCCCAGAGGGACCATATTTGGTCTATGGTGTGGTCACTTGCTGGAAAATTATCAGATTGCTGTGTTTCTGGATGTCTGTCACTGTTCAGGGCCAAACAAGCCGAAAATCGGGTAGCTCTGATCACCGGCCAATTTCTCTGTGCGTCGCTTCTTCATTTCCTGCACTCAATGTCAAAGTATATGCTATCTTTACTACCTGTAAACAGTGGCTAAAAATATATCTCTGTATAATATTTGTGTATTGTCCTTGGATGCACTAAGCCACGTGGGGATGATGCTTCCAACAGCAGGTCCTCTAGTATTTGTAAGTACAAGTATAAAATATATGTATTTTTGCCGACTTTCAACTATATACAGGCTACCAGAGTATGTAGAGTTTAAGATTTGTTGCCGTTGTGACTGACACGGCAAATGCAGCATTTACATACCTGCAGTTCAGAGCCTTCCACAGAATCAGGAGCTTTATGAGTCTGTATAACCAAGCCAGCAAACAGAGTATGCTGTAAAACGATCAGCTTGACAAGAAATGCTTGTTTTATAGTTCTGGTTATACAAGCCGTGACAGCTGCCTCCTTTAAGAGGCGCAGTGCAATAATGTCAAATTTCTGTATCTAGTTTTAGTTTGTGTTACGTGACTTTTATAATTACATACGTCTTTACACTGGCACTCTGCTTGCATTGCTGAAAAAAAAAAAATTCCCCTTTGTCCGAGCAGCACCGGTGCAAAGGGGAAGCACAGACGAAACGTGTCTGAAAACTGTGACGGGTTTAACTTAATCAAAGATGCGCAGTTGCCTCTTTGAGCGCCGATAAGTGAACCGAAACACGCTGTTTCAGTCCTGTTTGATTTTTTTTTTCTTCTTCTTCTTCTTCTTTTTTTTAACAGCATTTCAAACCTGAAAGCAGCTATGAACTGGGAACAAAGTGACACATCACTTTCTGAATATGCTACCTAAGAAGTGCTCTGGATTATTCTGAGTCATGTTTTTACTGTCAGTGCAGACCTGGTCCGGACAGCAGGCGTCAGACTGCCTTGTGTTTGAATACCTCTCAGAACGAACACTGTTACAGGGTAACTGAGCCATACCGGTTTTACTCAGCAGAGCTAATATATATATATATATTATATGTCTACATACAGGAATAATATCAGCTTCACTAGGATTAGCATCTTAATCTTAAGGTATACCAATAAAATGTGCAAGTTTAGTGTGAAACTATAACAAATATGTAAATCAATGCCATGGCATGAATTTAAATCAAATAAATATCTTCCTGTGACGTATTTTTTTTCTACTTTAACAGTACACGTCGTGTGTTTCACTCAGTCTGAAATAAAACACCAAAAAAGGCTTTGCAAAAGTATCCATGCGCCTTAAAGTTTTCATCATTTTGTAATGCCACAACTACAAAATATATATTTAATGTTACAGAGCAAGACAAACTGACACATGATTGTGAGGGGAAGGGACAAGAATATGTGTATATAAAAAAATGTTTTAGAAATAAAAATCTGAAAATGATGGCGTGCATTTGTGTTTGGCCCCATAAGCCAGTAAGTCTTATGGGATATCCTGGTGCCAGCTGTGCACATCTGCAAACTAAGATGTCATTTGCATAATGCCTCAAGCACAGACTGGATGAAGTGTGTCTGTGAGCATTATCTTCAAGTCCGTCCATGTATTCTTAACTGGATTTGGGTGTGGACTTTGACTAGGTCGTTCTAACACATGGGCCTGCTCTGATTTAAACCATTCCATTGTAGCTCCGGTTCTACTAGTGTGTTTAGGATGATTATCCAGCTAGAAGGTGAACCTTTGCCCCAGTTTCCAGTCTTTTACAGCCTCTAACAGGTTTTTTTCTAGGATTTCCCCGTATTTATCACAAATCTTTTAATTAACGGTAACACTGCTGAGGCTTTCACGTAATATACGATGATGCCTCCACCATGTGTCGCCATGGGGATCGTGTGTTAAGTGTTAAACAAATGTTGATCTCCTCTTGCCAGAGCATTTGTGGAGTGCATAACTAAGAGTTAGACTGTTGGTCGATACTCCAACCTGATCTGTGGATCTCTGCAGCTGCCCCAGAGACACCTCGGGCCTCTTGGCTGCTTCTCCGAATAACACTCTCTTTGACCGCCCTGTCAGTTTAGGTCAACAGCCATGTCTTGGCCATACAATTTCTTTTTCCAGATGAAAGTAGAAAACCTTATGGCATTTCATTCATGGTTTAAATTTACTGCTATCATTCTTGACTTGAGTGCTGTGTTATGCTTTCATGATGCTGTTTGTGTTCTCTAATGAACTTCTGAGGACTTTACAGAACAGCTGGGTTTATTCAGAGATAAAATTAGACACAGGTGAAGCAGGGTGACCTCTAAAGGATGTTTCATGAACTGGATTTGTTTTAGGGATATTAGATTAAAGTGAACAGATTACAACTGCACGTCCCATTTTTCTATTTTTTTTTTTTTTTTTTTTTTGTTCCCCCCAAAATTTGAAAACCATCTGTTTTATTTCACTGCTTTGTGTTGACCAACCACACAGAATCCCAGTAAAATGCATTGAAAGCTGTGGTTGTAATGTAATATATTCAAGGGGTATGAACACTATTGCAATGCACTGTGCATTTCTATAAACTGTAGTTTTAAGTCTCTGACCTAACACGTTGACGTGATACAATGTTTAAGTTTTGATTTTCCTCATTTTCCAGACTTTTTGAAATAAACAGAAGTTTTTCTAAACCTTGAATATCAGCAGCAGAAGAAGATCGAGCGGTTGCATCTTTTTATGTTTTTAAGATAGCAACTTTATGGACTAACATTTTGTGCTGGTTGAAATCCCTCAGTGACAAAAAATGACTGTAAACATCGGTTAACCCGAAATAATCTCTGATTTTTCACAACTGAAATGAAAATCCAGGTGTCAAAATCACTCGCCTAACTTGTCTGTATACTTCTGGGCACTGTGAAAAAGACAATAAAGTTTTTTGTTTTTAAATGTATAGCAAGGTAATTAAGATCCACGCGTACTTGTTTGTGTTTACCAGAAGAAGTTTTAACAAGGGGGGAAGCTGCAAAACTGGCCACTAGATGGCAACAAAGCGATTCTGGTGACTGTGTGCGACAGCAATACAAAAGGGAGACCCACTACCCCTCAGGCAGGGGGTGGGGTTGGGTGGGCAGGTTTGGTGCTCTCCACTGCTTTGTTTACAGTAAATAATAGTTAGGTCAAGTATGAATCAAAGTGCTGATTTCTGTGATGTAACCGTAGCTTGGGGCTTAAAGTTTATGTGTCAACAAGAAACTTTGGAGGCAAAGTGGTGTTCAGTTGTAGTTTACAGGTCAAACAACAGAGAGGATGGATGAGTGAGTCACGCTGTTGACTCATGAAACCGAGAAGGTCCCCGACCTCTTTTGGCCTATTTATAAAACCCAAACTTCTCTGATAAAAGGGTCTAAAACCCAGAAAGGTCTCTGAAAGAAGGAGCAATAGTTGAACTACTTTTAATACACGAGGGAAAGAACGTAGAGGGGGTGCTCTGTGCAGCCAGCCTGTGTTTCCCTCATTTGCATGCCTTTTTATTTGCAATGCAAATCCGGCTTGGAGATTGTGTAAGATGTGGAGTCCACTAATAAATCACATTACACAGTAGTGGTTGGCTTTTCTAAACTTTATCTTGCGCAGAGTTACAACCAGGAGCCTGTTTTAGACGCAGCAACAAGACTGTGTCTAGTTCTTCCTTTGTCCTTTCACAAAAGACACCCACACTTATCTGCCAACCAAAGGGATTTCAGGCAATAAAACAAACATTTTATTGATTTCAAGATAGGAGCATTATGATTATGACCTTAGGCTCCTCATCGGAGCATGTCATCAGGTGCCTATTCCTTCCACTCCCCCCCACACACACACAAATACACGCCCATACAATTTACCAGAGTCAGTCAGCATTCATCCAGCATGTGTCACTGTAAATATTGACACTGCAAACAGAGCCCCCCTCTTCAGCCCCTTAAAATTACACTCATTCAAACGCTCCCTCCGTAAAAACACGCGCGCTATCAGAGCGCTGCGCCCGATAAGCATCAACCTCTGGCATCATTTAGAGCTGCGAGACAGTGTGTGGGACTCAAACCTGACTTTATAGATGTACTTTTTTTTTCTCTCTCTTTAAAGAAATGTCAACTGTAGTCTGTCTGGGTCCTGCAGCCCTAAGATAAAGAGTGAAGGCTATGTACAGAAAGTGAAAAATGAAACTTGTGGCATTCATGTAGTCTGGCTACTGTGCTGTGCACCAAACGGGTTAATCTCTTCTTGTTAGTCAGCATCCTCTTGCTGTCATTTTTTTTCTTCTTCAATTTATTGTTTTGCTCTTTGTTTTTGTATCGTCTGATAGACTTCATCTCCTGCCTTGAATAACTGGCACTTGATGTGATCTTAATCCAATCTACTATCAACACCACAGCAACAGCAGCTGGAACAGTGTTCTCTCTATTGTAGATAGATTGTAGTTTTACGGAGACAGAAATGACGGAATGGTATGCGCTTATGCCTCTAACATACTGAATGTCAACTTGTAAACTAGATTAATGAGCCGGTTTTCCCAAAACCAACCCAGTGGAAGCAGAATGCCGCAGCTCTGTTAGTTGACTTTTCATTTGCCCACACAGGCAATCAAGACTGCGAAAGGAACTTGAAATATGTTTAAAACATCTTCGGCACTGGGACTGGTTTACGGTGCATTAGGTCCACCATTTATTTCTTTTATGAAAGTTTGTCCAGGATATTTCACAATCAAAAGGCATTCAGAGTGCTCAATTTCTAAATTTCTGTCAGAGAGGGCCAAGACCAAAGCGGACTTGTCCTGTCCTAAAATAACCCCACTTTGAAAAGTATTAGCAGTTCAGGCAAACGATTCATTATGAACCTCTATAAACTTTAATCATACAATTTGCATGGTTTGATTATTTACAAATGAAACATAAACCATACACAACCTTCATCCAGATTTGCACTAATGTATTGTATGTGTATTTATGTGTTTTTTTATGTGTGCACTTTTATGGAGCTGCTCTCCAAATCTCATTGTACTGTGTACAATAACAATAAAGGCTTTCAATTCAATAAACAGAATGAGCACAAGACACACAGAGTGGTGTAAAAAAAAACAACCAAAACGTTACAGCGGTTGAAATAAGCAGTATTTTACAGATTTTAACGTTGTGCTAGTTTTCTGAAAACAATTACGTTCTGCGGCACACCCTCCCCTACATCCATTTCCAGTATAAATAATCACCATTTTACACAGGAAATGTGTAAACTGACGACATAAACAGTGGACAGAATTTCCATTTGATAAATGCTGGAATAGGAGACAGAGACGTTTGCAGATTTCTTTGTTGCTTTCTTCGAATTCATACGTTTGCAGACACCGAGATTGAACAGTTTGGGAAATCTCCGATTATGATCCCATGACTATTTCAACTCCTGACATGTGGAATGACAGCATTAGAGTCTCTAACATGGAAATCATTCCTGGATCAATGTGTTGCTTCTGTGCTCTTATTGTGTCTCTGCTCTGTCTTCTCTAACCCCCAGTCAGTCGTGGCAGACGGCCGTTCACACTGAGCCTGGTTCTGCTGGAAGTTTCTTCCTGTTTAAGGGGAGTTTTCCTCTCCACTGTCGCCACATGCATGCTCAGTAAGAAGGATTGACATGCAGACGACTTTCCAACGTGGCTCCACGCTCTTTCAGGAGGAATGAATACTGTTTGTCAAAGACTTGATGCAGTCTGTTGGGTTTCCTTGGATAAAAAAAGACTCTTTGACCAGTCTGTCTGTATGACTTGATTGAATCGACTTTGTAAAGCGTCTTGAGATGACATTTGTTGTGTATTGGCACTATATGAATCAAATTAAACAATCAAAAGAAATTGGGTAATAAATCAGAAAGTGATTTGTGGACCTCTACAAGTTGTACCTAATCCTTGCGTACATGAAGGTTCCACGTTAATCTTTTTAAACAATCGCATGCAAATATAAACAACATGGGCATCTCCAGCCATCGTACTGACCAAGACGTAGTCGTGTTCTGTGTCCAGAGGTGGGGCACAATGTATCGACCCCAAAGAAACTAGAATGGACCTTCTGAAGACGCTAGTTGAAATCACTCAAAGAAAGGCCTGCACGGTGAAAGCAGCCCTGTGCAAAAGGTCACTCAGAGAAAAAAAAGACCAATGTTCAAAAAGCAACTTTGACAAACATAATTTATAAATGCACTATGGGAGAAAGACATTTTGGAGACATATCCAGTGGTCAGATAAACTGAAATGTAAGTATTTGGCAACATTGACCATTGTAACATTTAGGGGAAAAAAGGTACCCCAGTACAAGAACTCAGCTGGGAAATTAAAGGTTTGGTACAAATAAGTAGCTTAAGAAAAACCCATCTCAGTCCCAAACTGTGGGAAGAGCTGAAAAGTGTTTGTGACTAAGGCGGCCCACAAACCCTGCTCAGTTAGGGCTGTTCTGTCAGGAGGAATGGGCAAAAATTCAGGCAAGCTAATTGGGAGAAGCTGGTGGAAGAATACCAAAAATGGCCATGGACATGTATATACATTTTAGATTTTTTTCTTTTGGAAAGTTAAACTGAATCTCTATAAAAAAAAAAAAAAAAAAAACTCTCATTATTCTGCCATTGAGGAAATAGAAGTAATTCCATTAATCCTGACTGACTTAAGACAGGAAATATGGAACCCTATGTATTGCCAGGCAGTAAGGAAATAAAGTTTGTGCCTTTTTACACGGTGTTTGTAAAAAGGCAAAATATTAGGGGGTGACAGAAAAAGGTAGAATAAGACTTAAAAGGCTAGACATTAATACTAAGCTTACTGCTATGAATGTGATTCACACCCACATGAACTAAAACACCTTCTAATCCTCAAAGCCTTTTTTTTTTTAACAACGGGCTTTCTTTTGGAACATCTTTTAGCAAAGGTGGTTTCCAAGCAGCGCGTTGTCTCATAGAATGACTAAAGCGAACGCTCAGGGGAAGGAAAGGGTTAATTTGTCGTGCAGCACGCCGGTCTTCAACATCAACACCCACACATCCAGAGTAACACTCTGCAAGATTTCTGCAACATTTACAAAATATGTAGATTATTAATCTACCAAAGCAAAAAATAAATAAAAATAAATCCATCTCAGTTTGCAGCCTTAATGTGACGTGTAATGTCTGGCCTGTAGCGACACACCTGCCGCAGTTCACCTGTTCCCCTCCGGTGGGTTTTAATCATGGTCAAGGAGCACCTTACCTGTGACACAGCCAAATTCACTCATTTGTTGCGAGCACAAGTTTCCTTGTGGATTTGTTGACCGCTTTTGAAAAATTTGCATGCTCCAAAATATGTGCAAGGGGGTGTGGGTGGAAGAAAGACGGCACATATTAACTTTTTCTTTGGTTACTGAATATCTGACGCAGGTCTCGCCAGTCGGTCTTCTCGCGCTCCGAGCTCTGTTAATATGTTCCATCCTCTGCAGCGTGCACGCAGTGAGAGTTTACTTTTGATCTGAGACAAAAACGTATGGTTTAAGTGGGATGTTTATGGTTTCCTGTCGATTTGTGATATGCGTGCCGATCAGATCTATGCCACGGTTTGAACTTTGGACCTTTGCAAGTCAAACCGTAACTATAAAAGAGACTTTTGCGGCAGCGTGTTCCTTTCTTGTAATATTAATGTTGATTACCTGCAGACAGAAAGGTAGAAAAGCACTAATATCATCACGCAGCAACTACGCTCTGACGTCATTAGAAGTTTAATGCTTCAAAATTATTGTTGGGGGCTGCTCTTTGGTGTTTTTCCACTTCTAATCGCCATTCCCTCCCCGGTTCACTGAGGAAACACGAGCAGCTTCCTGTAAATCATGTGCTCTCTTGTTATATCAAGTGCGGCTCAACCTGCTCGGCCTGTTCCTCCTGCTCAGCATCATTAGTCAAAGCCGTATTGCTATCAAAGTCACAATTACTCAGGCTCAGTGATATTGTTGGTGCTGTAAACACCCGTTTTAGGTGTAGATTAATCCATGTGTGACCGTGTTTGTTTTGTCTAGAGTCGGGAGGCATGTGTAATGTTTGTTTGTGGTTTGCATGGCGGCGTTTTATGGTGGGATTCCTTTTGCGGGTTGTAAACCTCTGACACATGGTCAGAAAACTGAAAATTTTCCCTTTTTTTTTTTGAGGTCATACAATGGGTTCTGTTTTGTGTTTGAGCAGAGAGCTGTTTACGGTATAGTATATATGCAAAACAGCAACAAATGTTTTGTGTACTGTTAGAAATGTAATGAAAAAGGATCTTGTTAGCTGAAATGAATGGCCTTTTTAAACCCCAGATAAGCAGGACAGCAGCAGTGTAAGACGGGACACAAAAAGGCTACATATCGTCACCTTCCTCAAATAATGGCCTTTGTCATTTTTTCCCCAGGCTTTTCAGAAAACACACAAAATAATATGGCAAAAAGTTATTAACTTGAAAAAATAATGTTTGGCAAAAAATAATGACTTAGGCCAATTATTTTAGGAAGGTAACCCTAAGTGTCAAATTCCAAGCAGGCAATGGAGAAAACATTTGTCTATTCAAAAGAGCCTGCATAAACTTGACCATGAGAATAGCAGAAGTTAAATTATATTGGTTAGGAAGTAACTAAATGTTCTTGCCTCACAGCTGGCCTCATATTAGCATTAAGGTTATTAGAAATTAGAATACAGTTGCTTAACTAACAAAAACAAACGAAAAAAAAAAACAAAACAAGGGGCAATTAGCCACTACTTTAGCAATACTTTGGTAACACGAAGAAACTTCTGAAAGTAACAACTAAATGTAATGGATAGTTGCTCTATATGCTGCATTTTAGCCCTTAATGTCATCTAAAAAATGCTATTGCCACCTTCCTTGGGCCTCTGTAAGGCTATTCCATTGTTACAACATCCAGTTCCTATTTCTTTTCTATTTTATTTGTATCAGGAAAGTTTTTTTTTTTTTTCTTGGTTTCTGTTTATCATCTTAACGTTCAACAAAAGTCCTCACACTCCTTTGCAAACATTTCTACTCCATTAAGTTATGCCATGTAAACACTGCGCGTTAAGTTAACCAACCCTGATCAGTCACTGAAGACCTACTACTTTTTCCAACGATAGTCTGCTTTCAAAAAAAGCATTTTAAGTGAACGCCTCTGAAAGTTGCATTGTAAGGTTCTCATGAGTTCAGTCTAGAGTTTATAGGCTCACTTTAATTGTTGCGCCACATCGCTACACAGAGGGTTTTCTCACCAACAGGCTTTTTGCATGTGACACGATTTTGGTGAAGTCATTCAGGTCACAGATTCAAACAGTTCTGAGTGTATGAGTAATATATATATATATATATATATATATATATATATATAAATATATATTAAGGCACAATTGGTCAGAAGTACAATTAGATGGGTTTAGCCACCTCCCTTCTTTTATTTAACAAATTAACGATGTCAGATTGTTCGTGTTTTCTTTATTGGAGATCTAAAACTCTAAAATACCAGAGGAGCAGTAAAACTACGCTTTAACCAATTTAAACTTGCCTAAACATGTAAATGGAACGTGTCTCTTTTTTTTTTTTTTTTTGGCAAACTGGTTGTATGCAACATCAGAAATTAATGTTACACACTTTCATAATGACATCATTCACTGTAAGAAGTATTTGTTGGCGAATCAGATCAGTACTTTGTCAAAGGTGTACCCAAAGCTTGAAAGAACTAAAGTGTAATTTATGAGGAAAATAGCACTGGAAGCTTGAGATAGTTGTACCGTAATATCACTTAAGCAGAACAGCAACATTCATGAATTGCAATAATAGCGTAGCCGTATTTTGATTGTCAAAGAAAAGGACACTGGGCTCAGTTGTGAAATACTTTACTGAAACTCTGTTTACTTCAAGATAGCTTATAAGTTTTAATATATTTAAAGTATGCTATCCCTGCATGGTTAGATTGAATAGTTAAATAAAAAACTTCAGATAGGCTTTCACAAGACAGCAAACAATTACATGAATAATAGAAATAGTGACACGCCTGTATTAGACAATTAACCTGTAAAAAACAATAGCCCACTTTTCCAGTCATATAAGACAAGCACATAAACAAACATCCTTAGTAATACGCTTGAGAAAATAAGGGTTCTTTTCCTCCATGTGTAATAAAAAAAATAAAAATGAGCTGCCTTGTCTTCATTTTTCTTGTCCACATTTTGTTCTAGAGCTGATCTTACACACACACACACACACACACACACACATATATATATATATGTATGTATATATATATATATATATATATATATATATATATATTTATTTATTTTTTTTTTTTTTATTTTTTTTTTTTTTTTTTTGGTTTGTCCAACAAATAATCATGAACGTTTTGAAGACGTGTCTTTGAAATGATATTGCACAAGCAGAATCTCCTTCAGTGACTCACCAGAAAGGTGGTTCCTGTCCTTTTCCCTGGGTCTGCATCAGGGAGAACCCCCTCTCAACATTAGCATTGTGTCAGAGAACTGCAAAGTGAGTCTGAGTAACATTGGCTTTCTTAAAAATATTTTGGTCCACTTCTGGCGCACATTAACTGTGCAAAGTTAGTCAGCTTGCACGGTCATAAACGCACTGTGCTCTCCACCACCCAGTTATGGTGACCGGGACGGTATGAGAGAAGCTTCTTTTTTGCGGTTCGTCATTTTAAGACCATGCCTATCGGTCCAGGAAAAAAAATAGAAAAACCATTAATCTATGAATCCCCTCAGAATGAAAAGTGGACGTGGCCAGGCAAAAGAGGATTTTTGGTCACTCTTGGTAACGACTACTGATTTTTTTTAACTAGGATTTTAGTTCATAGATCCACACGAGATAGAGTACTACATGGTCAGGAAGTATGAGAAAAAAATATGCGTGGCTTTCACATGCTTTGACAAATGATAATCCCAAAAGGTGTGGCATGCATTTATTTACAAATCCCTTTACTTTGATATCCTTAAAGAAAATCTATTACAAATAATTGCCTTCTGCAGTCATCTAATTACTAATTAGAGCCAGTATGTGTGTGATTTAGTCACTTGTTGGAGATTTTACTGAACAAAAAGCATCATGAAGACAAAGGAGGACAGCAGACAGGTCAGGGAGAATGTTGTGTAAATAGGGTTGCTTTATAAACCAACATCTCAATCTTAAATAAATTCACGGAGCACGGGCCATTTAAATAGACAGGATGGACGAGGAGAACCTTCATCAGAGAAGCAGCCAAGAGGCCCTTGGTGTCATGATTTAGGTTTTTGTTTGTTTATTTTGGACTTTTCTGGACTTTAATCAGCCACTGTCCAATCAGCTCACCAGTCAATTAGCCCAAATCAGTGATTCCTGTCAGCTAGGGCTGGACGATATGGAAAAAAAGCATTTTGATAAAACAGAAATCATACTGATCGATATCGATAATTATCAACAAATTCAAAACATTTGTTTTAAGTGCAGCCCTGACCATTTTATGCTGTTGCTTAGCGACCTATTTTTAGATACAGAACACACAAAACACTTAATTCAAACTCAACCCTTTATTCAACCAACTTTTTACAAGAACTGCAAGTTTTTAAAAAAAAAATGAAAAAGAAGGCTCACTCTCTGAACTCTTTGAAGGGGGCGGAGCTTGGGGGCGGGCGTTCCTGGGTCTGCGTTTGTGATTGGTTTGGGAGGATGTAGTGACTGTAATATTAACCTACATGATAAACTAGAATGTAAAGGGAAGGAAAACTGTTCTATTGAACTTCTTATTGACCCCTTTTTTTTCTATCATCGAAATACGTCTATTGACGAAACATATTGTTATTGAATTATCGTCCAGCCCTACTGTCAACTCTGGTCACCTGTTCACCTGCTTTGCCTCTACCAGATCCTGTGTGCCCAGCCAGCTGGACTCTTCTGTTCTCTTCCCGTATCTGCGTGCGGCACAAGTCTGCCTGTTTGCCCGTGAGTTCCAGCCACTCGCTCTGCCCATTCTGGTGGTTCCTCAGTCCACATCTCCTGTTCTGGTCTGTCACTACCAGCATCTTCTGGTCTCCTGCTCATCCCTGCCTGCCTGCACCTTCAGCCATTAATCATCTGTCAAGTCTGGTTCTGCTTGCCTGCCTCGCCTACCACGACTCATCCCCTTCGATAAACCTTTTTAAATCGTAACTGTGTGTTTGGTTGAATATCGGGTTTACCAGCGTCATCCATTACACTTGGCACCTCTGGAAGAGATGCAGAGATCAACGGATCGGGTGGGAGAATCTGTCGACATCATCAGTCGTAGACATGCCTGCCACAACACTGGCTTCTACCTAGGGGCAGCCAGAAGAAAGACACGTTTAAAATGTTGCTGCAAGCCACGCATTTAATCCCACATGCAAAATGTTACATGTGACTGAAAACCAACCCTGACCCAAATTTCATTGACTGATCTTGAGCCGTCTCATAATAAAGGGAGGGTGAAAAATGTTTTTTCACCAAATTGGCAAAAAAAAAAAAAAAAAAATTGAAGGGGTACAAGTGATTTGTGCAGGGCGCTGTACTATATAAATGGATTGAATAGCAAACACGGGGGCCTGAGTCAAAGTGATGGTAACGGTAACAGCACATACTGGATAAACGAGAAGCCATCACTCAACATTTAGCACATAAAAAAATCAGAGGACACTAAAAGACAGTAAAAACTGTTTCAGGATTCCAGGAACCTCCCCCCCCCTTGTTCCAGTGTCAGTCCGCTACGTTCCAAGCACACCATTAACCGCAGGCGAAAGAATTTGTGTACACAACAGATGCGCGAGTAAAACGAGATTAATGTACAACTATTATAAGGCTCTTATCCGGCTTTTCCCTTGTTGTTGGAGGGGATTCGGGAATCCACCAGGGATAGGGGAATTCTGAGGGAGCTTGTTCTCCATAGATCCACTCCCACTTTCCCATGCATCTCATTTGACTGGCAAATCCAATGCAAATCGACCCGGGCCAGAGAGGTGGACCCACGGAGAGCTGGGTCGGTCAGTTCAAACGTGTGTGTGTGAGTGTTTTAGGGGGCAGAGAGAGAGAGAGAGAGAGAGAGAGAGGGGGATACTTTCAAGCTCCATCTTGCCCCACTCAGACCCTTCATTGTCCCGTGGCTGAAAACTCACTCTGGAGAGACAGTGTCTGATGTTTTGCATACAAGATTGGATAAGAATGTGTGTGAAAGCGTGCGGGAGTGTTCGCATTGCATCACAAGCCCATGAGTGAGACGTGTACCTTCCTCTTTCTAGTTGCAAAACAGCCCTCCCTGTCGTTGCCCCTGCTTCCGCGTGTGTGTGTGTTTGCCTCGGTGTCGTGCATCTCCCCTTCATTCATATGCAGCCCGTAGTAGTAAGCTGCACGGGTAGTGAAAACTGTGGGGAAGTTGTCACAACGAGAGGAAGTGTGTAGTAAAAATATGAAAAGATATGCCTAGTATTGTTCACCTCATTGAAGGAGAGTTTCCTCTTTTTTTTCTTCTTCTTCTTCTTCTTCTTCTTCTTCTTGTGTGAGTGTTTCTTTATAGGATGGCTGCGTGTTGCACAAACCGGGATACACCTGCCGCTTTCCAAACACCAGCGATGCACAAACGCATAACCCGATATTTGCTTTTCGCCGTTGTTCCTCCCGCGTCGGACTTCCTCAAGAGAAGTTCTCTGGGATGTTGTTAAAGCGCGCGATAAAGAATGAAGCAGCTTCCCAGTGAAAGTAAATCATTTTATTATGCTTTACACTTCCTGAACCGCTACGGGTGACCTTTGCCGATCGTCCCCGCTCGAAAGGTGTCAACATGCCGCGCTGTTGATTTTATTTGGAAAATGGGATGAAACGAAATTTACCTGCAACGATTGGGGTCAGGTCACAAGGGCGTCCCTTTGCGTCATCTTTTGTTTTAGTCATCGAATGCGCATGTGTTCACGTGCAGCTGCAAGTATGGATGATCGGATGGTATTTAACCAAGATAAATCTCTAATTTAACTCACTTTCTGGTGCCTTCCGTTGTCCACTGTTTCTGCGGCCGTTCAGAGACTGAAGGGGAATCCAAAGAGCGTTCTGCTGCTTCGGCGTGAGTTCTATGCAGTCTAGTTTTCTCATTCTCTTGCTTCAAAATGCCCAGAAGTTTGGACACCACTTCTCTCAGCGCACTTCTCCATCTGGCTCTCTGTTCCCATGCCGGAATGGGTGTTTTTTGGACAACACAACCTAGAACTATGGGCTTTATTTACCAATTACGACATGGATGTGAGATTGTTCTACCTCCTTGAAGACGCGTTTCGCTCCGAAAACAAGACACTCTGGTAGAGCCCGGCGCCGTTTGCTTCTGCTCGTGGTTCGTTTTCAGTGGTCGTCTGTCAGATTTTACAAGGACAACCTATTAAGGCGGGAGGCCTGGATCAAATAATCTGACTCATGTTCGACTTGTGTGTCTGTGCAAAGAGCGTGCACAGAGGTGATGTGTGAGTGTGTGCATCATAATGAACACGTGTGGGTGTTTGATAAAGAGTGTTCCTGATTTTCAAGCTCGCCATGTTTCATTTTCACTTTCTTGGAAATAGGAGTCTCAGATGTGATACAGGGAAGTACATGCTATATATATATATATATATATATATATATATATATATATATATATATATATATATATATATATATATATATATACATGTATATATATATACATGTATATATATATAGCATGGATCGATAGATACTTATCCATAGATGGTTATAAATTGGCTTTTTAAGCATGTTTGTAAGCTTACATCAGCTTAAACATGCGTTAAAGAATTCTTTTTTATATACTTTTTTTGTATTTCCTATTAATGCATGTGTAAACAAATGTATTACAATCATAATGATTCAGAGCACAAATTATATTTGTTAAAAAGCAGCATCTTATCTGAGTAGAAGTCAGGCTAATATACTAATATTAAACGGAGTAATACTTACTTACTTTTTAGCCTACATACAATTTGATATATTGGTTTGTGTAAAACATACCAATCCCCTGACAAACTTCTCACTACGGGCTTTTTCGACACACAATATCAGATTACCTAAAAGCAAAAAAAATAAATAAAAAAATGACGAGAAATCCTTGCCCTGCTCACCCAATTGACTACTGGCACTCTTTCTGTAGAATCACACCCCTAACTAGAACCTGTTTGACAGCTTGAAGTAGGCTAATCGATCACAAATAGCAACACATCATGCCATATGTGGAGAAGAGACAACCTCAATCAGTCTTGACAGGATTCAAAAGCCATTTCTAAGACTTTGGGACTCCAGTGAAACACAGTAAGAGGCGTTATTTACAAATGGATAGAACGTGGAACTGTGGGGAACTTTTCCAAGAGTTGTCATCCTGCGAAACTTACTCCAAGAGTGCTTTGGCAAGTCACCGAGGAGCTCCAGAACCCAGAATCCATCTGAAGCACTGCAGGGCTCATTTGTAAGTGTCCATGATTGAACAAGAGAGAGTAACAGTTGCAAGCACGAGAGATGTAAAAACCACTGCTGATGAAAAAGAAAACAAAGCCCTGTTCCAAATTTGCAAAAAACGAAACAAAACTCCAAACATAATGACCCCCAAAGACTTTGGGAAAAGTACTCCGTGGACTGATGAAGGATGTGCATATTGCTTCCTTGGTGTAAAACTAACACAGCATTTAGGCAAAAGACAAAAGACCTGAATGACTCGCTTTAACTGAGTTCTGCTGTCCAGCAGAAAATCCTGAAGGAGAATATCCTGCCATGGGCTCATGATCCTGACGCTCAAACACACGTGGGTTAAGCAGCAAGACAATGCTCCAAAGCACACGAGCTAGCTAGTCCACCTCTGAATGAAAGAAGAAAAATTAATCCCAAAATTCAGGTGGCATAGTCCAAGTCTGGACAGCAATTCAATTGAAATGTTGTAGTGTGACCTTAAAGGGGGCATATCATGCTCTTTAATGCCTTCCTTTTCACATCTAAATTATTCAGTTGTGTTCTGTATAAAGTAGAACTGCATCGCTTTGGTCTGAATTCCTTGTTATTGTTGCCCCACAGCCTTTCTTTTGCCCCTGTTGTGAGGTGCCTCTGAGAGCAACTTGTTTTGGTGCTGTCTCTTTAAATGCAAAGGAGACGCTGCACACCCCGCTTCCCTCCAGCGTTCCACTCCACCCTGTTTGGCCATTTTGGTGTAATGCTGGGGGAACGGTGTAATGGATTGTGTGGGTTAATACACCCAACAACAGAACATTTTCACTTATCTACTTGTAGCTTCGGCATCCTTGAACTTGGACTATCGCTGCGAAGAAGAAAAACATGGCGTATTTGCAAAACTCATAAGACTGAAGTCCATGACCTTGGTCAATTGTTTCAAAAAAAAAAAAAAAAAAAAGAAAACTGAACATGAAAACTATGACCCAAAGAGAATATAAAGATATCTACACAGCACCTGCATTAAACTTTCCTGCATTCTTGGAGACTCCAAGTACACAACAAAATGTATTTATGGGCTAAAAAAAGTGTTTTTTGCATGAAAGGTCCCCTTTAAAAAAGCCATTCAGTCTCAGGAAGACTGAAAATTTTCTATTATCATGACCAGCTCAGTTCAATTTGAAAACATCCATAGTTAGATTGGAGCTGGAGAAAATTACCCCCCCAGCAGCTTCTTGAAGAGGATGCTCCTTATTGAAAATCATGTGACTTTTTGAAAACTCGTTGTCCTGACCTGAATGAGGAGTTTTACAAGTGAGATCTGTCATTGGATGCAGCAGCATCCACAGGTGAGAAGTGAGTCCACTATGAACATATATACCTTTTTTTTTTTAAATGGCGCATAAAAAGAAAAAACGGGATTGTTACAAATGTTAGAATTAACCCGCACTGATTATAAAATTAAAAAAAATTAAAATGTGCATGCAGTTTGAACTGAAGTTCTTTAATGTGAAATATAAGAAATAAAATGCTGCATAGTATGCTGCATAGTATATTCTTCAAAGTTGGCAAAAATGGGAGCGAAGGTGGGGGGGGGGGGGGGGGGGGGGACAAAGTGGAAAAAGAGTGAAATAGAGCCTTAGTGCTTTGTGCACAACCAAAACTACTGGATCCGGCTGAACGAGAACAGGCGAGAGTTTCCCAACTCCGCTGCGAGTCCTGACACGATGCCGGTGATGACGGTGAGCCCTGGATAGGATCACGGAGCGGGGAGTGAGACTGGACCCAGAAAAACGGGATTCCTCTCTCGTTGCTTGCTCATGGAGCAGCATACCTCTCCCAGACTTTCCCACGAGAAAAACCCCAGGCGTTTTTCGGTCTAGGTGGAAGATATATAGATAGATACTGCATGGAGCCACAGTGGAGAATTTTTTTTTTTTTGCTAAGAATGAAGGGGGTCTAACAGATCATTTAGAGACTGGCAGGCAGACACTTTCAGGGATTAAGTGTGAAATTCATGAGAAAGCCACTAGATAGGCATCGGCTGGCCACCGCTGGACCACAAAGTTTTCATAACTGTCTGGTGAGCTGTGCTGAGCGTAGAGACAAGCAACCTCTGCCGCTTTTATTGGGGTGTAAGTGATTGACTAAAAAAGGATAACAGGTCTGGATTAAGCCCTCTGTTCTAGCTCACCCGTTTTTCCGCTTGTTTACACACACATTTGTACATTGGAAAGAGGAGGTGTGGCGCTTCTCATCTGTTGTATCACGTACCTGGAACTGTTCGTGATGCTGCTCCCTCCCCAACTCGCCTTTTCTTCCTGTAATTCTCCCGGCGCTCGCTCGCATTCATCCATCGCCTTCTGTGTCGAAATCATTTCGTCCGAGTTGTCAAACTTGTTCTTCTTTTTTTTTTCTTTTTTTTTTTTTTATCAGCTGGATGTAAAGGGATTGCTTTCCATTTACCATCTCTTCCGGCTCTTTTAAGGAACACGCGGAGAACAATTATGACTTAAGTAAGGGCGTAAGTGCTGCAATGTAGGCCTTAACCTCTGTGTTCACTGTGGGAATCATTTCAGGGAGGTGGTTAAAAAAAAAAAAAAAAAAAAGACTTGAGGCTTGAAGGTGAGAGTGGACCAGCACCTGCTCATTTGAGATGGCCCCCAGCAAGGTCCCAAACTGTACCCGACCCTAACCTTTAACCTGCCTGTAGGAGAACAAAGCACTGTTTGTTTTTATTTTTCCTGCTGTATATGGAGGCTTAATTTTAGAATAAAAGGGCTTTCTGCACATTTTAATTTGATTTAGGCCTCATCTGTAGGCAATCACTTGCCTATGATCATTATGTAATATTAAACTCTTCTCTGTATTATAAAGGAGTCCTATATTACACTGCTACCTGTCCATTTGTAAACAAAAGTCTACTTTGCTGCACCTTAAAAGCCTTTGATCGTGTGGTTTGGGCGGGGAGAACTTGCTTTGTCAAAGGTCACATTAGGAGTTGTGACTATTGTTGAGGGCCGGGCGATTAACTCAACACGTTGTCAATTAATCTCCACAAAAAATGTGTTTTCTAATTGAGGAGAATGTTAGGAAACCCAAGAATCTAAAAGCTGGCGTTATCCTCTGCGGTTAAAATAAATTCACTGACACTTTACTTGGAGCCACCTACCAGCCTCAGACAAGGGTCTGGGCAAAGTTTGCCCTGCTGCTTAGGGGTCTCTAGATTGTGAAGATAATGATCCATTTTCAAGTCTAAACCAATCTTATGGGGAGCAACTGCAATGTTGTCATGTTGCAGGCCCCAGTCCTACTTAAACTTCAATTATTTTGGTCTGACATATTCCTGCGCATTCATGTCGGATTCTATGGTTAAGAGCTGGCCAGGTCTTGCTGCAGCAAAAAAAAAAAAAAAAAATCCCTCAGCCAGGAGAATGGCGTCTCCTAAAATACCCAAAAATCAAAGTTGTTGTCTTTGCTCATCTTGCTGATGAATGGTAAACTTGTAGTCTCTTTCCGATTTTACAGGCATGTCATTTCAAATCAACAGCCTGTGTTATGTGTATTGTTTTTTTAATTATCTGCTTTTACACTTTTGCTGTCCTGTATGTTTGATCACACGGGTCTCTCCTGGAAATTAGTACCTGTGTCTAAATGAAATTTACCCATGTAACAAAACAACACTACCCCATAACCAATGTTAAAATGTTGTTATTTAATGTAACAAATCCCTTTCTTTTAAACAGAAAAGTCATAGTTTGTATTAAACACACCATAGTGTTGTTTTTATTTTCTTAGCAGCAGTGCTTTGTCTTTGTGTCAGGATCTGTCTAGTTCAATCTCATGTCCTTGCTAACTGTATGCCGGTGTTGTACTTATATTCCTATTTTATTGCTTTTCTAACATCATGTTGAGGGGACTGCAGATCAAAAATAGCCTTAGGCTAATTCTAGCCTTTTGAACTTCTGAATTGTCATGTCATGTCATGTGTTTTTCAAAGAAATAAATCCAATCAAACCCAATAGAAAATCAAACTGATCCAATATATGAGAAACCCCTAGACTCTGTTTTGGCACCACTTATTTTTCTCTCTCTCTCTCTTTTAATACATTTTGTGTCTACAATTGCAGAAAAGTTAAATTTACTCTTTTCCAGGTACTGCATACACACCTACTCTGTTTGGGTCATATTTTTCTCAACTCGTTCAGTTTTTTCTATTCTCCTATACATTTCTTGAACATACATCACTATATGTTCTGAGGAGCAGCTAAACTACGTCACGGACTTCCAGCGAACCGATTCTGCGGATACGACATTTTCATTTTTCACTGGGATTTTGTGAAAAATGCCAAAGCTACAAGTGGATAAGCGGAAATGTTGAGTTGTTGAGTGTACTTACGTAAACAATTCATCACACAGTCTTTACCATTTGAGAAATATTTCAAAACTAAGACATTTGGTTTCAAAACAGGAACTTGAGATGCATATTTCTGCTTCTATTTCCTCCTGTTCAAAATATGTAATCTCAGAGTACATTTTTCACATGCATCACCAGAAAAGCTCTTCATCATCTTCAATTGATCTAACACTATGCATTCACTGCAAAAAGGGAACTAAAAGGATGTTACATTTTCTTCAAATAAATGTATTTGTTCTTGATTTGAGCAGGTAAATAAGATCTCCTGCCAATGGAATACGATTTCTGCAATTTAAAATTGGAACAACTTATCTCCATCATCTTATTTCAAGTGCACTAGATCTAATTATCTTATTTTTAGTTATCAAACCACTCATTCCAGTGGGAGATAATCTTATTTACCTGCTAAAAACAAGACGAAAATACACTCATTTCAAGAAAATTTTACTTCCTTTGGGTTCCCTTTTTGCGGTGTTAAGACCCTTAACGGGAAACAAACTGGTTGCTTGTTTTTTTTAGAATTTATTTTAAAATCTTGACTTTAGCTTCAGGAGCCTTCCTTTGTCAATCTCCTTTTTATGGTACAGAATTGTTGAAGTCACATACTTCAACTTGAGCCCTCAGGTTCTCAAACTAAAATCTAATCATGGCCCCTAGAACCCGAGGGGTTCGATCTTTCCAGACAAGATCCCTTGTCTTGAAAGTTGGAACTCATTTAACAACCAGTTGAAAACATCCAAACATACATTTTCTTTTGACATATGTATGATGTATGTTTCTTTTCCTGTTTTTTTTTTCTTTTTTTTATATAAAAAAATGCTATCATGTTATCTTTGTTTGAAACACTTACAAACACGGTTATCAGTTAGTGAATAAATAAAAATTACTTACATTCTACTTACAAGTCAGCAACTGGTTTCACTTTCTCTGAGAACCCCATTTTCTTCTATCCATTTAAGACTTTGTATATTAAAAGGATTAAAACCCATGAACTACACTTATTTGTAAGTGTGTGCATTTCTCTGTTGAACAAACAAGAACTGCTGACCTAACCAGGAACTGTTTGAAACTTAAAACAAGATGTCAAATATTAGAAATCAACACATATCAATCTGAACTTAAAACATGTTTTATGGTCAACATTGTATTTTTTTCTATTGCTTTGCATTAATGAAACATCACAAAACTGCTATAGCGAGAACTACTGTAAGTACATTCTCACACTCTACCTTTAACTTAGTGCTGTGAACAAAACCACCAGCATTACCAGTTAGATTCAGTCACCTGACAGTCGGCTCCTACAGATGAGATTTTCTGCCATTGTTGTTATTGTACGACAAGTTCAACTTGGGTTAGACTCAGACGCAGCCACGCCTGAACTTATTATTGTTTAGAAAATGTTCAATAGACTCAGCATCCCTGACTCATTGTCAGAGCATCTCTTAGCAAAGTCATAGAGAAGCTAAAGTCTGTATAGCAAAACAATGCAACACCCTTTTAAGATGTGGTTTGTTCATATGGACATCTAAATTTAAACTTTAAGGAATAATTGATCCCCCCACCCAAAAAAAAAACCAGGTATTTGGGAATAGTCATGGCTGCTGAGAAAACGTTATCATTAAAACCTGAACGTCAGAATAATTCTGCAGATAGCATCGAAACATTCTCTAAAGTCTCCTTGATTTTTTTTTTAATCAAACTCCATCCAAAAACTAACAAAAATAAGACAACGGTGTCTTTCATTTAAACAGTGTGAAATAACGGTGAAAAGTGAAAGTTAAAAGACAAAAGATAAGCTGTGGTTACTGTTGAGCAATTGAGTAACCAAAAAATGACTTTCAACAGCTTAGTTTGAGCTAAATCTGGATGGGATCAATGGTCTAAAAAAGTCTAGTTGGTAATATTTATATATATATATATATATATATATATATATATATATATATATATATATATATATATATAGGGCCTTAATAAGGTCAAGAACTAACCAACCTTGAATGTTCATAAAAAAGATGTCCATTAATGTCCAGCATTTAGAGGGTCTGACTGCAGTCCAAGGTAAGACACTCATAACTCATTAGCACTTATTAAAGATTTTGTTTCTACGTATCCTTTAAGTCATGGTAAGGTATATACATAACAAGATATAAGTAGCATCTTGGGCATTGACCTATAAAGAAGTCATATATTTTAACATTGCAATCTGGATAAAAGTTGTTTCCTACAAGTTGTTTGATGGTGGTTTGATATTCAACACATTATCAACATTGCAAGCATGCTTCATTAAACGTTCACATCAGAGAAAGTTGAAATCACCTTCTGAAGGTTACAAGATAAAGGTAATTAGCTGGTCAATATGTTTGGGGATTTCTGCTGTAAATCTGTTCGGCACCACTCCAGGGGGTAAGACGGTGAGAATTTTCTAAAAGACAATCGGAGAAATTATTTTCTTACATCAACTTCGCCTGCACTTGACTAAACCTCGCTATGCTTACCTAGAGTCATACTGGACAATAGACGAAATGTACTCTTGCCCAGGATTGGTTGCATGTTTGTTATTGCTCACCCTACCAGCTGCCTGCTGAGCCCGTTTGGCCAGAAGGTCCAGCTGACAGAAACGAAGCACAGCTGTTGGATCTTCAGTGAGCATTAAATAAAAAGGTGAATCAATAATTACATCTTAGAGGTAATTCTTAACCATCCCGGTATTACAGTTGGCTGCAAAATGCGCCTTAGAAACAGAGCAAACTGGTGTCATCTGCTGACAGGTGGGGATGTAGCAGGCCAGTTCAGCGAATTCCCTGTTGTGCAAGTTCACCCTTTTATAAAAAGGACTACGAAATTCTGACACGTTACATTTTCACAAATTAAAATCTTTAAAGTGTGAGGTGGATTTGTATTCAGCCGTCTGAAGTGAGTAGAAGCAACTGTAAGTGCAATCACGCCTGCACGTCTCTGGGGAAATGTCTCTGCAGGCTTTATCAATATACAGTCTGGGATTTTTGCCTGTAAGGTGACAAAAAACTTCTCTTTCAAACAAAACAGTTCATGCATTTATATATTTTTCCAATCATGGGTTTTGTTTTGTTGTTATGTGTGATGAAGAGGAGATGCACGTGTATACACTCTTTTGGTTAATAGTCACATTCCCATACCAGAAAGTTATTATGTCGGCAGATTATCTATATATGAGCATGCCCCACTGCTGTTCAGCTGTTTAAGATATTGAAGATCCAAGTAGGATTAAAGACTAAGTGTGTAATTTGTAAAACTTAATGGCTGTTTTCTGCAGAAGGTAAATAAAGTTTGTCTTAAATTTCCTCCAGTTTACAGCCATTCCTTCCAATTAAAACATTGCTCAATGTCGCCAATTGCATTGGCCGATTAGTTCAAGTTCCACAGTAAAAATTGTCTTTGTTTGGTTCAAAGAACTAAGTAAATGTTAACCTTTCCTTACTTTTTAGTAACATATTCAGCTGTTTTAGAAGCATGAGAAAAAAACAACGGCTTAGAAAATTTGGGGGTAAACAATTAGAAGAGTTGGAGTTAGACTAGAAGCGTCACTTCTGCGATTGTGACTCAGAGGTGAGAATAAAGTAGTTGTTTTCATTCCAGCTTCCTCCTACCACATGTTAAACAGACACTTCTAGAAGCTATCAGCTTCTAAATGATATCTTGTTTTTTTCTCAATTGCTTCATTAAGTTGCTAATCTCTGATTATATTATGAAAATGCCTCCAACAGGGCATTCTAATGCCATGTGTCGATTTGAGGTGAACATATAGAGCATAGCCGCTCCGCTTTATTGTGATTTTGGTTAATAAGCTCTCTTCTCTTCACTTCATCAGCCGTATTTGAATAAAGCCAAAAAGATTTCCTTGAGTTGAGCCAGTTTGTGGATGTTTTTTTTTTTTGTTGTTTTTTTTTTTTTTTTGGTATATCTACAAAAAACCCAACTGGATTGACTTTTGTAAGCATGAAAAAATATTTGAAACATATTTATTTTAAGAAAATGCAATGACAATACTCACAGCCGCCTATAAAAATCAACCCCAGGAAGACAATTCAACAAACCTAGTTTCCAATGGATCGTTGAAAAAGACGTGGCTGAGTACGAGACTCGAGATCTTACAGGTCTTATTCACAATAGTTACTGAGCCAAGCAGGAATTTTCCATCATACCACTGAATCACTATTTGCCTTGTATTTGCATGTTTGCATATCATTTGCATTCAGGTATGGTGGTTGAAAGTTATCCTTTCAGCTTGAGATCCATTTGTAAAATGTTTTGCACTTTTGGTGTTTTCCTGAGTATGAGATATACTAAAGTAGATCCTGAACTGAGATTTAATTTTAATTTTAATGTCTTTTGATGGATAGGACAACAGTGTGATGACAGGCATGGTAAAGTCCCTGGCATGGGCGCGCTGCGGACCTGAGGCTTACAGTAAAGGATATGCAGGTTTCTTGCTGCTTCATCTCTTGTGCAAACACAAGTAAAAGAAGCTTTCAGGCGTTTGCGCAGCTACATCCTGTTCCAGAGAGCCCCCGCCCCCCCTCCCCCCAAAACACACACACACACATATCCATTCACACCACAGTCAGGACAGTTCCTCATAATGGAAAAAGAAAATAAAGTTTTGCCTTTGAATTCTGCCTCTCTTAAGCAATAGTGGACAATCTAACCCTGTGTAAGGGCCCATGGCTCCAAAGCACAATGAATCCTGACTTTTACTTTGTGGTTTGAAAAGCAAAATATTTCAATTGATTTGTGGTTTAAATGTGTGTGCATTGGATTAATGCAATTTTTAGCTGCTGCATTTTTAATAACTTTCCATATCCAAAGCATTTCAATATCTTCACTGCTGTAATCTGAGGACTTCAGGTGTCAGCCTCATGAGCCAAACAGTCCAGAGGTCACGACACAATGCTGGTCTTCATAATCCCCAACTAAGTCCACTTCAACATTACAGGTACACAGAACCTCTCAGAGGACTTGAAACTCGTCACGTTAATCCCTGTCATGCATTTTAAACGATGCTGTCATCGCTGAGCAAATGCATGACTCAATTATATGTAAACGACACTGCAGTTAGACTCCAGCAGCAACTCCAAGATTGGTGCAGTATTATAATATAATGTAGTTTGTGGATTATAGGGTCTACATTTTGTGAAACACATAAAAAAACATCTAATTATTCCAGGAAAAGAGAGTTTCTCTTTCTTCAAAATGCAGTACAAGCAGTCAATCCTAACACCTTTCATAGTGAGCCCATGCAGATTAAGCATCAGCATTAGAACAGTATTTTAATGGTTGAGTATTTTTATCATTCTAATTGTTGCACAGTGTACTGGGTGACTGAATTGGGTGACTGAATGTAGCCATTTCGAGGCACTGATGCTGCTTTGTTTAAAACATTCATGACCTTTTTCACGTTTGTTGATATTGTACTTTTGTATTTCTTGGATTTTATGTGATCAGACCAAATAAAGCGTAAAGGTGTCATAAGGTGTTTAGATGTGGATTTTTATTTGTGTTTTGATTATTTTTGTGTTTAGTATTATTGCTAAGGTCTAGTCAGTTTAATTCCTTCCTTTGTCTTTAGCGTCTTACTTTTGAAGTTCTATTTGTGGATTTAGATTATTCTCTTATGTTGTGTGTTATTTTTTTGGTTCACCCCCCCCCCCCCAAGGTTTCTTGCTCAGAACTCTCTTCTTACAGCCGTTCCACATTCTTCCAGGTTTAATCTCACCTTGCCATGAAGTCATTCTCCACTCTTCCCTCTGTAAATAAGCTCACTGGTTTTCATTTTTAATTGCTTGTTCCTTCAGTAATGTGGTTCGAATCGATATCCTGTTCTCCATGTGCACATTCTATACGTTTCCTGTTACTTTCCTGTTACTTTCTATCATGCTGATTCCCAGCTCTTTTGTGCAGTTTGGTCCTGCTTTACAGTCACTATTCACAACAAAAGGGACATTATGAAAACCGCAAATATTTTTTTCCGTCCCTTTCCCAATTATGCAAAACTGTTTGTTAGTTTGGCACATAAAATCTGAATAAAATACACAGAGGTCTGAGATTGAATCTAATCCAATCTCATCTAATCTCAATGTCATCATTACCACTTCCTGATGTTTGTACAGATGGCAAACAGTGCGTTAAATTAACCCAATGAGAGAAAACTACCCTGTTATGCCTCATTAAAGTAAGAAACTTTGAAGCTTTTGTTTGAACAAGAGGAAATAGCAAAGAGGAACTGTGAAGACAATGCACCCTTTTTATACAAATTATATATTTTTCTATTAACAAAATGTTTCACTTTTAACAGAAATACAACAGCATTACTCTATTCTGTCTTAATTGTTCTTTTCTGTCTCGACTATTTTCATAGGGAAATCTGAGGCTATTACTTTATCTTGTCTTTTTTTGACAGGGAATGCATCTGTCATATGATTTTGCAAACTAAGAACAAATTATTGTCATGTTGCTGATCAGCTTTTCCCCCTGTGTTTCTGCTTGTGTTCTGATGATTTATGTTTTTTGATGAGCTCCCAGTCTTTGAGGTTGGAAGGACTCTTTGCCATCTTATGTTCCCTCCACAGGAGGGAACATAATCTGATCTCCATCAGATCCAAGTCTCTGGATCTGATGGATCCAGAGAGTTCATTCAATTCAGAACAAACTTTTTTTTTTTTTGTGTGAAATTAAAAGATTAATTTAAACTAGCACATGCTAGCTGAACTTTTTTGCTTAACTGTACACACAAAGCACACTGACTTCCAACTAACTCAACAAACAGGCATTTCTTTCCAAAAAATTATATGTTATCCTGATAATAGGTATAATTTCTTCTTGTCATGTGTAAAGGATCAAACTAGCTGAAGTTATTACAACTCCACATCACATGTAAAATCCATTTAGCTTTGTTTACTACTTAATTAACGCTAATCTTTAAAAACTGTTGCATGTATGGACTTATTTTGAATAATTAAAGAAAGACATGATTATGTCAAATTATATAGTTTAGATACAAAGTAGATGTCACAATTTTTTACTGACCCAAGTGAGAAAGACACGTGCAAAGTGTTTACCAGGAAATGTTTCTAAAGTTGTTTTTAAAGTTGGCATTACCTTGAGTAAGTGATTTACATGCTTTCAAACACAGAAGAAGTGCAGATTGAGAAAGAATCACTTTAACATTTGATAGTAGACAACTTATGGATCTTGTTAATGTTGTTGCAACAACTTCCACGAGGTGTTTCGTCAAGTGCAACACCTGTCTCCCTCATGACTTAACCCGATCGTGTTTCTAATGAAATCTTCAAATACGCCGAGTGCTGTTTGACCGGTTTGGCACGTACGTATGGTGTGTTACGATCTGATCATGGGCTGATCTACTTGTTCAGGCTTGTGTTCGGGATTTACGGAAAATACATCATGTGGATGTGTGAAATATGCAGACAGAGAGGAATCGCTTAGTTGCAACTCGTTGAGGTTAGTTTCCTTTCTTTTCATTCGTGTTCTGATGTCCGTGAGTCTTTCTGTTTCTGTCCGCAGAGTCTGTTACCAGTTAGTCCTGCAGAGCACAAGAATGGCAGCTAAAAGTCGCTGCACCCTTAATCACACTGGTACCGTAAGCTCCAAACACATCTCCATCTTTCCAGCTCTCTCTTTCTCTCTCTCTCACACACACACACACACACACACACACACACACACACACACACACACATCCTATACTTACTGAAGTAAGTAGTGGAAAGCAGATGGGGCCCTGTTTCTGCGACACATTTACGCACTCTTTTTTTTTTTTTATCTAACCCATCTCTGAATGCCCCACACACTATTTGCATTTGCCCTTGTATCTCTGTAAGAGCTATCAAGGCCCTGTGTTTCCTGTTTTGCAATCCTCCCCTTAGCCTTACCACAGCCTCCCAGACAACGCCTGGGCCTGGCTGATTCAGGAACAGCCCGTTTCTGCCCCCCTCAAAGAGGGCATTCAGCCCCGAGGCATATCTGTTCGCGCTTTGCTTAGACTAACTGGGCTGTAATGTTGGTCATTTGTATGATTAAAAACATGATCTTCCAAAACCCAATTAAAACTTAATGTAACAGGATAAAAAAATTTAAAAAAATCAAAAAAAAAATCCATAACCCTTCCAAACAAACAAGCAAAAAGACAAACCACATGTGGGAAACACTCAAAATAGCGGACAAACAGTAAATTTCAACTTTAAAATGCTGGCTGAGCTCAACATTAGTCACTTAAAATAAAAAAAAATGTAGCAGCCCAAAACATTCATGGTAGTTTTTGATACAAACTGGCAGCATCTATTTAATTAGCGACGAAGTCCAAAATTGATTCATACCAGCTTAGTCTTACGAATGTATATTGATAGACAATTATCTTCATTTCATTGTTCTGGGTTCTAGAAAAAAAGACTTGTTTTGCTGCTTCATACAGTCGCTGGAACTGCAGTGGAAGAGTAAAAAGTCTTCTTAGTGCCTAAAACTGACTAACTTCTATCAAAATGTGAACTACATGAGCAACCCATGAGTACCCATATAAAACTGACAATACACCACATGGTATCATCGGGCTGTATTCATAATGATTTGTTAAAAATACAGTTTTGATACTGCATAAAATGTATTTTTTAAGGCAATGACAAACATTCACAATGTTCTGATTAGTGGATAACTCATAAAAGTAAAGATTCTCTCTGTATCAGGGCCTTTGTGTTTTTCAGCTTTTAAGTGCTAACAAGATGTTATCAGATGAGGCTAGCTGGTTACGTTAAGATTAGGGTGACCATATTTTGATTTGCAAAACACAGAGGACACTTTGCCCCGTCGTGAAGCACTTTAATGATACCTTCCCTGTGGGGTTGGGAAAAAAATATTAAATAACCAACTTTGAAAAGGCTTTCACAAGTCAACACAAGCAAAACGGACTTCAAAATGTCTTTAAAATGTCTGGAATTAAATAACGATAGAAATGATTCCTCTTTTTTTTTTAGAAAATTTATCTGTAACAACAATAGCTCCCTTTTAGAGTCATACTGCACAAATAAATAAACAGAAACCTAAAAACATTCTCTTAGAAAATAAGCATTTTATTATGTTCTTTTCAGTGTAATAATTAATGTAACAGTAGCAATATCACAAAGACACTTACAGCACTTAACAAACAAAAGTGTGTAGGCTCCCGTCTTGTTTTCTTCATCCTTCTTGTATCTCCATCCATAGTCTGCTGTAGAGCTGATCTTATGTATCAGTTTTTAGGTATGAAAGTCTGCAATCATAGTCTTTAAAATGATATTGCGCAAGCACGATCCCCTTCAGTGACCAAACAGGAATCTGGTTCCTCTCCTTGGTCCACTTGCTCTGCATCAGTGAGAAAACCCTCTCAAGATTTGCATTGTGTGCAAAGGCAAACTGTGCAATCTTCAGTGATTCTGAGTAACACCTTTTGGTCTTCTCAAAATATTGGGTCTACATGTGATGCACCTTAATCCTTTTTTTTTTTCAGCTGTAACAACAAACTCAATGAATTCACACATCCTTTTTCTATTTTTCCGTGTTCGTGTGACCGACGACATCTACGGCACCTTTGTTATCGATTGTCAGAGTAAGAGACACATCCACGTTTGTTGACTTGCGATAAATGCTGGTAAAGTAATGAGATGCCATTTCTCAGCAGTGGGTGACAAAGCTGGTTTTGTAAGTCGTTTCTTGGGTGAAACCCACACATATATTTATATTTATTTAAGGAAACTAAACAGCCTTCCAGCTGTATGATTAGTCTTGTTGCCAAGAGGCATTGCTGACTAAGAGATAATTGACACAGAGTTTCTTACTCTAGGTTTATTTTGTTGAGAGCTAATAGTGAAAATTGTAACAAGAACATTGTCATCAGCCCCGTTTAGGTCATGCTCTCATTCTGGGATTTATATATACTGTATGTTCTTTATGCCTTGCCAACAATTGAAAGCTACCAACGCAGAATAGGGTGCGGGGTTTAGGGGTATAGTTAACCAACTAATACTAATCCTCTCATCTCCTCAGAAGGTACTCACAAGCCGGTAACCACTATCAAGTGTAACACGGGATTGCGGAACAACATGACGTAGCAATAGGATACAAACAATTTTTGCTGCTTTTGTCTAAAACAATCTGAGGTTACAAGACGTACTCACATGCACTTTCTTAATTTCCAAAGGCACCAAGCAACAAAAATATCTATGTATCTTGACCGTTATGGTTACACAAAAGCGCTGCTGCATTATGGGTAATTCTCCCACGCTGTGATTGGTCCGGTCTGTTTTAGACCGGAGTGTATGGAGCCTTAGCAGACTGACTCACGCCCCGTGTCTGGCTGGCCACCCTGCACAATCCCAGCGCCATGCTCTGAAAGTACACAAGGCCGTGATATATGCAAATCACATGTCTGATGTGAAAGGACACCTGACCCATGACAGGGGTTTGTGGTCGCTTGCTCATTGTGGAACAAAGATCTGAAAGGGGCTTGGTTATTAATTGCTCTATTATACACTAAACTCATATCTTCAACAGGAACATCATATACTTTTCCAGGGTGTATTTTTGAAACTGGCTACAAGAGAGCACATGACTCTGGGTAAGCAAGTACTGCTTAGGCATGCAACAGAGAAGTATTAGTAGTATCTGTTTCTAACAGGAAACCTCCACAAATGCTTGGGCATGTACACGAGCTGTGGCTGCCCACTTGAAGGATTTGCTCAAAATGCTGGGTACTTTCATTTCTCGGCTGCCATTGTAGAACAGGCTCAGTTCTTACATTGGCTAAACATTTGTGCTATCCTAAACATGGACAAGAGAAACACTGATGGTCAGACACTTAGACATTATACACGTAGACGCCCCATGGACCGTCTACTGCCTTTTGGAGCTGACGTTACGGCGCGGCCGCCATCTTGAATGAGTGCATTTATTTGTGCTGAGGAAGCTGTGTGTCCAACTAAAATAAATCATAACGCCCTCAATTTTTACCCAACTTTCACACGGTTTGGTTTCTTACAAACAGCAGGGATGTTGTGTATGATACAGGACGCTGTCACAGATAAAAAAAGCAAGTTTTCATGCCAAAATACGTTGTCTTTAACAGACAGACATATGGTATATAAATGTATAAATAAATTAGTGATTTCATACAGAAATACTGTTTTATGTTATATGGTATGACATAAAATTAAATATGCAAATAAATACATACTTATGCTGAAATATGTTGTTTAATGCTTTAAAAAAGGAGACATGTGTTATTACATATTAATAAATATATACATTAATATATGTATATATTTATATTAATATTAATTATATATTTTAATAAATAAACAAGTTTGATTGTTCAGTTAGATTTGATTAACTCTATTTCTCACACACATACAATCCTGAGCCTTCTCTACACGCCAACAATAATTTCTTTATAGTTTTGCGTTCTGTGCACGCACAGTCTTGACACTATCCTGCTTGCAACTGGGGCCGGAACAAGACCCTTTAAAAATAATTGCTTTACAATGCTTCTTTTAAGATTTAGACACTCTGTAACTCCAGGGCACTTATATTGGCAAAGTGATGCAGCCTTAGTTTGTGAAATACAGAGATAGCAAATTAATAAGCATGAAAATATAGTCCATTGGCTGGGTATCTGCAATGTTATCGTAGTTTCTATCGATTATTGCAATCGTAAGCTACAGATGATGACAAAGTTGCTCCCTTTGCGTTTACTCCCTTTGGCTCCTATGCCAGCCTAGAGTAGGAGAGGCCCATCCAATATGGTGCCGACACAGGATGCACTCCAGCACGTATTGAGGCGTCTATATCTTTGGTCAGAAACCTCCACTGTCTTGTTGGTCTTAGCATAATAACGTCCTTCGGTTGGTGTTGTGAGGGTGCAATCCCCATAGTCATGTGCTGCACCAAGTGTAACGATGGAAAGGGAATTAATTTAGCATTTTATTTATATTTTCTAAGCCAAAAATTGAGATTCTTCATTCTTAAACATTTGAATGGCACACTATTCCATGATTTTGTTAAAGGTCCAATATCTAAAGCAATGCAATGATCCTTCCTTTGTTTGGACTGTCCTCATAACATGAGTAGGTTCCCAATGCTTCCAACAGTCGGTCACTGTAACTTCTATTGGCCCTACTTGCAGGGTATTTTGACACATCTACCAGGCTTATTTTCAAACCCACAAATGTATGACTCTCATCAAACTCTGTCGAGTGCTGATGCTGTAACTCGATGCATCTAGAAAGAATCCACTGAATCTGATTACCTTCTCACCCTGTTTTGACTGGTCATTGAACGCTTCACAACTTATGCCCTCTGGTGCCCACACCAGATCTGCCAGGTGTAAGAAAATCTAGTTGTTTGCATACCTGCGGCTGAACTGCATGTTCATCTATTAAGCATTTCTTCTATGTACATGATGTGTTGTTTTTTTTTTTTTTACTTTTACTGTTTTCTTTCTTTAGTCCCTCTCTTTTTCCCGTTCACGGTCATGTTAGACCAGTCCCCGTACTCCCTGCATGCAAAACATTTAAGAAAGAGGTTTTGTAAATTGATGTTGGATCTAGTTATCTTTTATTTTACAGGTGTCAAGCATTGTGCAGCATTGCATGATATGGGGTTATCTACTTGGATGCACCTGTGCAAGTGTAAGTGTGCATGTGTTTGCATATATATAAAAAAAAAAAAACTCGCCAATTATCTGTCCATGGGACTGGGCACCTGCACTTTACAGCTTATCTGGCCAACGTGCCAGATAATGACACTCAAGACAATGTAGTTGAAATACCAACACGTCACACCAATCTTACATGTAACAGTGCTTGTTTTTTATTGCTGCAATATAGTGGTTCTTATGTGCTGGCAGGTGTGTTCTCGACTACATGCACGAGCAAGTGAGAGGGAATCTGAAGCAGAAGGTTTCCCCCGGTTAATCGGTTAATTCACATCTTTCACTTAGCAACATCATTCACTGATGAATGTTGAAGTATAGAAAGAATTGAATAAAATGTATCGTCATTGTTTCAGACAATGACAATTTAGCAGCTCCTGTTATTTAATATCACACACGCACACACACACACACACACACACACACACACACACACACACACACACACACACACACACACACACACACTGTCTGGCCCTGCTGTTACATGATAAAGAGGCCTAGATAAATTGTGGGGAATTACACTCATGGAGACAATGAAGCTGTTTGTTGTTATAGTGGGAGCCCTGTATTTGCATTCTGGTTGTATGAACAATTTAAGTCAGAATCACTGGTCAATAAACTGAGCGTGACCGGGGACCAAGGCAGTTCACTGTGCAGGTGTATTCTAGATATCCTCAGGAACAGACCCCAGACCATCCAGATGGGTAAGCACACATCATCAACCTTCATCTTGAGCACAGGGACACCCCACGGGTGTGTCCTCAGCCCCATTCTCTAGTCAATATTTACTCATGACCGCTCCCCCATTCACACCACTAACACTATAGTCAATTTTCTGACAACACCACTGTTGTAGGTCTGATCTCTGATAACAATCAGTACGGCTACAGAACATAGGTCCAGCCCTGGATTCTGTGGTATCGGAAAAATAACATAGACATCAACAGCTCAATGATGAAAGAAGTCCCCTATATATATATATATATATATATATATATATATATATATATATATATATATATATATATATATATATATATATAGATATATAGATATAGATAGATATATATATATGTATATATATGTGTGTGTGCGCTCCTTTTTGGGCATCGGAGAAAGGACCATTCTTCCTAATTCACGATCAAAATCCAGACAATTTTGCTGGTCCACATTTTTTCTTTTGATAATGATAAGGTTTAGGACTAAGGTGTGAATTTAGGATAAGGTTAGGGTTAGGTATGTACTGGTAATAGTTAGGTTTAGAGTTATTGTCAGGGTTAGGGCATAGAAAGGGTCGAAAATGACTCACAATCAATTGAAGTCAATGACAGTCAATACATGGTCCTCACTACATATAGCAAGACAAGAATGTGTATGTGTGTGTTTACTTGCAGCCGAGGGAGAACACATTTTTCGTAATTTACCACCAAATTGAGGACTTTGATGTAAAATGAGGACCTTTCTATCCTCATGCATATTTTATTATTGTATTTCTTGGATGAATGCTGCACTGGGCAAGTTCAATCCTATCCCACAACCAATACAAGACCTGACATACAGATGATCCCCAGGGGATGCCCATTCTCTAAAATATGGTGCATTTTCCTTTTATGGCTTTGTGGCATTGAACTTATGAGAACTGACAGACAGAATTCAAAAACGGAATCAAGGGTTTCTAAAAAAGCCCCATTGTGTAATATTTTCACACTAAATGAATTGCAAATAACCTCGCTGTTAAGCGTGTGATAACTACAATGGAAGCTGTAGAGTATTATAGATGTGGTCAAGAGTAGTTGTTGGACTACACTACCCTGTTTCTAACATAACGGCAAAAATAAACTTAGAATGTTAAATTTAATTAACTTACCTGCCCAACAGAAAGCCTGCAACCACCACATCCGTTTTGAATTCCCACTCCCTCATGAATTATCTCCACTCCACCTGGTAATAATAGCTGCACCGATGTAGACTCTCTTTTTCTCCCGCTTATTACTTCTTTGTCTTTTACTGGTTTCTGTCTCTTCCCTCTCACTGCGCAAAGAGTATGGATGGTCCTCTGTTTTAATAGAAAACGGCAAGTAGAATGATCTACGGTTGTCTTTGCTTGTTTAATATTCCTGCTCCACTGACAGCACATCGACATATAGAAGAAAAACGCTGTTCCTTATAGGATTCACCACAAGAGAAGACCAGGGGACATGAATCAAAATCAGAATCAGAATCAGACATACTTTAATAATCCCAGAGGGAAATTACTACTTATGAAGACATAATTAAGGATTTTCAATTCAATTCAATTTTATTTATATAGCGCAAATTCATGAAACATGGCATTTACAAAGTCAAATTCAATCAGATTATACAGATTGGGTCAGATTATACATATTGGTCCAAAAATGTCTTATATAAGGGAACCAGTTGATTGCATCAAAGTCTTGACAAGCAGCATTCACTCCTGAAGAAGCGCAGAGCCACAGGGAGAGTCGTCTGCATTGTGCATGGCTTTGCTGCAATCCGTCATACTGAGCAAGCATGAAGCGACAGTGGGAAGAAAAACTCCCCATTAACGGGAAGGAAAAACCTCCAGCAGAACCGGGCTCAGTATGAACGGTCATCTGCCTCGACCGACTGGGGGTTACAGAAGACAGAGCAGAGACACAACAAGAGAGACAAAAAAGCACAGAAGCACACATTGATCCAGTAATCTGTTCTACATTAGATGGTAATAGCGAGTGATCCGTCTTCTCTGGATGATGTCACAGTTAACAGAACGCCAGACCAGGTGTACCTTCTATGAAGAAAAAGAGAGAAAACAGAAAGTTAAAAGCTGAAATGACGTCAAGAAATGCAAAATTGGCAGAGTGAGAAAAATAGGCCCTGATGTCCTTCAGTAACCTAAGCCTATAGCAGCATAACTATAGAGGTAGCTCAGGGTAACATGAGCCACTCTAACTTGACTTTGTAAAGTGCCTTGAGATGACATGTTTCATGAATTTGCACTATATAAATAAAATTGAATTGAATTATAGTGTAATATTTATCCTTTCATTGTCTATCTTATTTTAGAACATATAGACGTTTTACCATCTATAAACTTTCAGCCAGAATTGCATGATAATCCTTCATTTGTTGTCTTCAGGCCAAGAAATCTAACATCAGTAATGTAATCTGGCCCTTCTTGATGAAGTTTTGGAAAAATTGTTTTTATGCAAGAACAATAGGCTATTTTAGAAGAATGACAATCTGGTTTTAGATCCCGGCTTTCAGGGAATCTGCTTTATTAAATGTTTGTAATGACATTGTTCTTTCTGTTGACTATAATAGACCTAGCTCTGGTGATTCTGGACCTGACAGTAGCCTTTGATATTGTGGACCACTTCGTTCACCTGTCTTGCTTACATGACCATGTTGGTATCAGGGGTACAACTTTGAAGTGATTCACCTCTTACCTGACTGACAGAACATTTTCTGTCACGCTAGATGACTTCTCCTCTACTCCTCCTCTTTTGTGTGGGGTGCCCTTTGCTTTCTTTTACCTCTATATGTTGCCACCTAGATCTATCATAACCTGGCACAATGACACATCCCATTGCTATCCAGACGGTTTGCAGGTTTATTTATTGTTAATGTCATGATGCAGTAATCCACAGCAATGCCTTTGTGACTGCATCTGTGCTATCAAACAATGGCAAAGCTCAGATCAGTTTTATTGTTTTTGAATGAACAAAAAAACTGAATGGATTTTATTTGGCAACAAAGCTGCCACTGACTTTTGAGTTGCTAATTTCAACGGCTGTGTCAAAAATTAAGGGGTCATATTCAACAAGGCTTAAGAATTTGTCAAACAAATTGCCTCTGTAGTCTTGAATGGCTTTTATCTAGGGTCAAGCCTTTTTAACACTGTTATGACCTGGAGAAGGTTGTTAACTGCAAAAACCGACCTAAAAATAAGTAAAATATTCTTAAAATGTGGGTTTTTCTCCTTGATTTCAGCAGGTAAATGATATTATCTGCCAATGGAATGAGTATTTTGACCCCTAAAATAAGATAATTAGACATCATGCACTTGAATTAAGACGATGGAGATGAGTTGTTCCTATTTTAAGTGCAAAAATCTTATTCCATTGGCAAATCATCTTATTTACCTGCTCAAATTAAGGACAGATACACTCATTTTAAGAAAATTTTTAATTTTTAGTTGTGTTTTTGCAGTGAGAATCAACGATGGTTACACCTTTTATGTTGGTGTTCCCTATTCACCCCTTAGTCTCCTCCATCATGTTCAGAAAACAGCAGCTCGCCTTTTATATCACAATCCCAGACAGGACAATTTTACACCTGTTTTATTTTCACCACATCAGCTTCCTGTCCATTCTAGGATATATATCTATTATCTGTTTTTAAAGCTCTTAACGGCCTTGCACCCCTTATTTATCTGCGTTATTGAACTTATCTATTCACTCCAGGTCCTTGAGGTCAGAAAGTGAAGCTTTTTCTGTGGCTAAATCTTGACTCTGGAGCCCAGTCGGTCGAGGCAGATGACCATTCACACTTAGCCTGGTTCTGGTGGTGGTTTTTCCTTTCTATTAAGAGGGAGTTTTCCTCTCCACTGTTGCCTCATGCATGCTAAGTATGAAGGATTGCTGCAAAGCCATCGACAATGCAGACGACTGTACACTGTGGCTCTACGCTCCTTCAGGAGGAGTGAAGACTTGATCAATCTGCTGGGTGTCCTTAGATAGGAAACTTTTGATCAATCTGTCTCTATGATTGAATTTAATTTGACTTTGTAAAGTGCATTGAGATTATGTTTGCTGAGAATTGGCTCTATATAAATAAAGTTTAATTGAACCAAATTTCTTTCCAACAGATCTTTGATATATAACTGAATTTTTACTTTTTAAATCGTTGCTCAAGACTGTTTTATTCAGGCAGGCTTTTAACAATTAAAACTGTGGTGGCACTTTGAAACAACTTTGTTCCATCTATTTTGTTTCTTCTACCTTGTTTCAGCCTGTTTTTGGGTTTCCTTTTATCTCCCCGTGTGCTTTTGTTTTTATATATTAATTTTGTTAAGCACGGCAATTATTAGCTGTTTCCATCCAGTTCAAATGCGAATTTTGATTGAACGCAAAAAATAAAATGCGAATCAGACGTGTTTCCATTTATTGGTTTGTAGCGAATTAACCAGGAGACACACAGCGTAACGCCGTCATACGTTGATGTTGGCTGTAATAAACAGGAAGTAGATTTTGCTAACTAGCACGGACCACAGATATAATAATCTTTATTGTGCTTGCAACATACATTCCAATGAAATTTGTTCTCTGCACTTAACCCAGCTCCCCAGGAGCTGCCACTGTGCAGCACCCGTGGAGCAAATGGTTTAAGGGTCTTACTCAGGGACCCAGAGTGGCAGTCTATGGGAGTTGAACCCAGAGCCTGCAAGACACAAGAGCAATCCTCTAACCACTATAAGGCCACCACTCCCAGTAGTGGAGCGAGGCTTTAATGGATGTGGCATGTTTTTTTTGTTTTTTTTCTTACAGATAAGACTTAGACTTGCTGACGTCTCTTTGTCGGTCCACACATGGAGCTTAAGCTGGATTCCAGTCTGAAGAAACTCTATTGCGTACCTCCATCCAATCAGAGACTCATCCGCCTTCGTCGCAAGCCTATTAGCTTTGAACTGCTCCTCCTCGAAGCCAATCAGCATCCTGGGTTCATCTTAAAAGAACTCCACATCCTTGTCTCGGCCTTCTCTACAGCGAGCAAGCGGTGGCTGCGCCGTGTCTGGTTTGGACTCTGATGACTGGATTCAACCCACCTCCATCCCCTTCTCCACCATCGTAGCAAGCTTCGCCTGGCTTTCCTACGGTCCTCCTTAAACCTCGTCCCTATCAGAGTGTAATTCCTCCCGGACTCCTACCGAATTCCCTGTCACTCCTTAAAGCGGTCCCTCAGAAGACCGCCATGTTGAGCCTGGTTCTGCCAGAGGTTTCTTCCCAAAGGGGAGTTTTTCCTCTCCACAGTCGCTTCATGCTTGCTCATCATGGACAGTTCATGTAAACCTGTGTATATTGAAGTATAATTCACCGTGAATGTTTCCTGCTGAGGTCTGAGCGCCCAAGTCTTAAAATATTGTATCAATAAAATTCTTCTAATTGTCTTTTCTATCCGTGTGAGGTTTTCAGATTGAAATACCTGTTGTTGCTTCCAGACCTGCTTTTGAGCATTACGGGAATATTCGAGAAGACGCAGAAACAGCTGATCAGTCATGTGAGGTAAACGTTCGCTACGTCAAAACTGATTCGACAAATCCATTTCCTCTTTAGCGCATTGACTGTTTTTCAAAAAAAAAGAAAGTCAAGCGACATAAAAACTTTTTTTTGCAAAATTTAGTGAGTTAATTAGAATTTAGCAGTTTCCCCTCAACCCCTTCTAATGCCATACTTCAAATTGTGCATTAAAAGCAATGTCCAATGATTTAAATGTGACTATCGTGGGCTGCAAGGCCTATAGAAATAAATGACTGGCTGATTGTTAATTGATTGAGAGACCGATCAAAACATGGGGACACTCGTTCATGACGTGATGCTGCCATGTTCAAACACTTTAGATGTCAACAGCCTCACTTTTACCCTAGTAGATCTTACAGTTGAATAATAATAATAATAATAATAATAATAATAATGAGGATTTTTTGACATCATCTTAATGCCAGATCATTCTCTCTGAGTTCGTTGATCAGACCTGCTCTCAAGAAAGTCGATTTGTTGTTGTTGTACAGAGGTGATCCCCTCATATCAGTCTCAGTGCACAGCTGTCACTCCCTGCACCTCTGCTGTTGTTGTTGTCTTTTACAAGGTACTTTCCCTCATGCACACTTCCTCCCACAGGACCCTTTGTTTTTGTCAGGGTGTGTGTGTGTGTGTCTCTCTAATACATTTAGCATATGCATCTGATGTGGGCAAATTCTCAGAATGCGATTTTAATCTAACGTGCCCTGGCTTTTGTGTGTGGGCGCAAACTCATGTTTACCTACACACAGCCGCAAGAATATGTAAGGAGATACGTTTCTGTCGTTTCTTCTTCTTCACGCGTTGCAACATCCTCCGGGTGATTAGCTCCACTCGCAGATATGAGCAATCACAAGTCTCTCAAAAGGGGTTCCACTGATTTTTATTTCAAAAGCCATTTTGTACTCATCTGTGTAGTGACGAGATGAATGTGTCGCGTAAAGGTTTTTTTTGCATAACCCACGCTTCTCTTTTCCTCTTGCACTCACTCGCCACTGCGCTGATGTCCACCTCAGGGACGCGTGGACGTCGGCCGTGCCTCCAAGTCAATTTAGAGTCGCTCGAGGCGTTAAATCACAGGTATCTTTTGCCTGTGTGCCTGAAAGTGAGGATAGCTGGTTTCAAAAACGCCAGAAAAATGTGCTTACCTCAACCGAGAGCTGTGCCGCAGGCGTATTTTGGCGTGAGTGCCTTCTCAGAGAAACCGGGCATGAAGCTGGGTAAGTTCTGTGTTTTTTTTTTTTTTTCGTGTTTTTTTTGCATGGCTGTTTCGCACCTTTTAGTTTTGGTGCATCACCCTACATGAAAGGCAGGCGCAAGACTCATCTGCCTCTGTGCTCGTGTGAAAGTGTATACGTAGGAAGCTTGTGCGCATACGTGTCCCGTTTCTATGTGAGCGCCCACTTATTCGGGGCTACAAAACACGCATGCGCTACCTGGACAAGCATCCCTACAGGCTATTCTGTTAACGGAGTCTTGAGGAACGCCGTCTGGATTACACTCACATGTAGTTATTTGTGCTTTGCTCTTTTTTTGGGGCATTATCTTCCATGTTTAGCATTTCACCTCCAACCTTCTTTCATTTTTTTTTTTTTTTACTAGATTGAACATCCCTATGTGGCAGGAATAAGTCTGTGAGAGGATTCGGGATTCCCCAGCTAACGGCTTCCTTGATAAAAAGTAAGGTAGAGAGCTGCACCCAGCAGATGGTGTGTGGTGAGTGGATAAGGGCTGAACATGGCAGATGTTACTCTTGGCTGAATAATAGAGGCTTGAAACACTCATTAGAGAGGCACGGCTTATTTGTTGTATTCTGGGGATGAACTAAACAATAAAACAACGTGTAAGCAGATAAAAAAAAAAATTTTTTTGTAATCCTCCATATTTTTTTGGGTTGTTTATGCAACGACATATCCTTTCTTAGTTTATTGTTGACTGTAAACATTGTTTTACTCAAGCTCAATTCAATTGAAATGTTTTTCATTTATGGGTCGTTACCTGCATCATGTAAAAATAAAGAAAAGTGGTTCGCGTGTCAATATTTTGGATTTGCTTTTCAATTATTTCATCTCCAACTCTGTTTAAATAAAGTTGTTTCTTTCACAAAACATCCATCTGTTGTCTTTTTTCTTTTTTTTTTCCATCTTGACTCACAAATCCCACAACTTCTTATCTCTTTCTGCACGGCTGTGCTCCCACCACCCTGACTCTTACCCCCCACCCCCATAACACGCGCGCGCACGCACACACACACACACACACACACACACACACACACACACACACACACACACACACACACACACACACACACACACCTCAAACCCCCCCACCCCCCAGAACACACACTTCCCTCACAATTCTGCTGATGGGCTCAGGCGCCTCTGCTTGGTCACACAGACCTAGTGTTGCATCCAGATAACTACACTGTGAAGCCTTGTGGTTTTGCCTTTTAACATGTATGTGCGTGTGAGTGTCAGCCAAATTGAAAAGGTGTGTGTTGCACCTCTAGTTTTGTTCCGTGGTTAAAAAATAAATATTTCAATATGAAACTCTTTTTACGTTTCTGTCCCTCTATACACGTCATCAATGTTTTGAACATTTTTCACGTTTTGTCACATCACCCCCGACAGCAATCCGTTTATTTGATTGGGATTTTATGTGTCCGGACCACACAGGTCAGCATATAACTTTTAACTGGAAGGAGAAAAAACAACACATGTTCTTTAACATTTTTACATATATAAAAACAATTAAAGTTATTTCGTTTCCTTTAATCTAAGACCCTTAAATAAAATCCTACCTTACAGTCAGTTGTCCTCAGAAGTCATGTAATTGGTGAACAGTGTTCATCAGCGTGTATCAGCTGTTCTATGAAGGCCTCAGAGGTTGGTTAGAGAACATTAATGAACAAACAGCATCACGAGGGTTGCAGAACACAGCAGCAAGTTCAGGGAGAAAGTTGGGGAGACAGTCAAAGCAGAGTTATCCCAAGCTTTGAACGTCTTGTAGAGCACCATTAATGTCTTCAACGTCTTCAAATTCACTGTGACAACAGTGGAAATATTACTGGAAAACTGCAAACTTTGCAAGAACTGGCTGCCCGCCTAAATCAGATCTCTGCAACCCGTGGCCTTGGCGAGGCCTTAAATAGCTCCTAATGAATAAATGCAAAAAAGTGATGATATTGGTCAGTGTTGTACATATACAGGTTATAAAAAGTCAAGCCCCGGAGCGACGTTGTTAAACGGCACCATAGAATTGCCACAACACAATGACATTAATGGCACACCATGCCAGAAACTATCCACATATTTCCCTTAGTTTCCCACAAATTCAGAACGTTACAATCAGGAAAACATATTCATTTCGTTTTTGTCGAATGTTGATGCTTGGCTTCAGATCTGTAGCCTTGGGGCACACAGTAACTCTGGAGGAGCAGCAGAGATTCACAGCTCAGGTGATAGAATCCATATGAGTATGTCTGACTCTGCAGATGACTGGTAAGAGGAACGACTTGAATGAAAGAAGGTAATAAGAAGTCATGTTTAAAGTTTTCCACAAGCCATGGTGGGAACACAGCAAGCATGTGTGGGAGAACATCCACCAATCAGATGAGACCAAAATCAAACATTTTGGCCCAAATGCAAAACTCTGCGTGTGCAGCAAAGCTAACATCCTCTCTACAAATTATGCTAATGCAACGGTCATCAAAAGCAGGGAAACTGGACAGAGTTGAAATGAAGATGGGTGATGCTGGACACAAGGGGATCCCGTAAGAAAACCTGTTAGATGCTGCAAGACATGTAGTCTGTGGGAAACTGAGTACAAACACATAACACAAGCATATATTCATTTGTGCACGGTCGCAACAGGAATACAATGTGGAAAGGATCCAAGGGTGTTACTTTTGCAACACACTGTAACTACAGACAGGAAGCTGTTCTAATCCACTCTTGCTTTTGGTTACCCTGCAGTTTGGATTTTGAATGTAATGCCATTTCAACATGATGCGACTTGTGATATAAAACTTTAAGGCCGGTTCAATGATTTTGCTGATTACCCACTTCCTTTGGGAAAGTTAAGTGATTGAAGCGAAGGTGCACTGTAGTAGTAGATAGTGACAAGGACAGGAAATAAGTGATGTGCAGTAAAGGTCCTGCTGTGTGATGGGTGTTGAAGCAGGGTCTTTCTTACAAAGGGGGTTAACCATTTTGGGGCCAACCTAATCATTTCACCAGAATGTATCTCTATATTCAAATTGCTGTGATACAACATTTTCAATCTAGTGCATTCTAAACTTTAGAATGGATTCGTTGTCACACTTTAGAATCTAGAGTGTGACAACGAATCCAACAACAAACGAAAATTGACAACAAATCAATTTCTGCATAAAGTTACAGGTGCAACGTTGTTTTGTAAAATAATAGAAGTTCACCATCAAACAACCTCTTTGTTAAGCATGTAATAACTACTGTGAAAGTCGTGGATCATAAATGTGACCATGTAAACATGTCCTCCATGTATTAGCTTATGCTAATAGCTAATAGCTGCGGTCATCGTGTGAAATGGTTTTTGGCACTGTTGTTTTTCGCTTGTAAATTCAATGAGTTGTGGGTCTTTTGGCTACGTTCTGAATGTGCAGTCCCTTCTTTGGGGCTCTAAAAAAAGTGACTATAAACACGAGTAAAGAGACCCGGTCTTGCTGCTGCACTACAGATGGTGAACAGGCTGTTATCCCTCCGCCACTCCGCGTACATAAATACAAGAGGGAGACGAACAAACTAGCCATCTTGGCTGGGACGACAGAGGGGTTGCTGGACTTCACTGCCCTGTTTCTGACATTAAGCCAACATTATCTTCACTGTTATATTGAATTAACTCACCTGCTGTCCAGCAGAAAGCCGACAACCTCTGCATCCGTTTTGGATCCCCGCTCCCTCATGAATTATTTCCACCTGGTAACAATAGCTGCACTGATATGGACTCTCGTTTTCTCCCGGTCATTACTTCTTTTTCTTTTTGTAATAACTGTCTCTTCCCTTTTTGCTGGGCAAAGAGTATGGATGGTGCTCCATTTAAACAGTAAACAGCAAATAGAATGATCTACGGTCGTCTTTGCTTGTTTAATACTCCTCCTCCACCGGCAGCACATCTTCATATAGAAGACATAGAGGAAAACGCGTATGGCTAACAAGTTCGGCCCCTTTCGGCTTCTGAAATCAGAAATAGCGATGCAACATAACACCTCCCGTTGGTGCACCAACAGCTATGTATTTATGAGCCACAAACTCTAAGTCATGAGAACGCTTTCATTTTTAATGTGATGTTATTAGACATTGCCAGAATATGTATTTATAAAAGCAATACTTGATTTTTGATAATAAAAAGCCAAATTAGTTACACACTGTCCCTTTAAAGGTGTTGATCAGTAAATGATCAACCAGCATTTGAACAACCAAGATAGGTAGCGACAAAACCATCATGGGCAACATATGAAAACATCAGCAGGCTTTGCGGTAGAAAAATGAAAGGCTTTAAAATGTTTCTTTTGTGGCACCTTGAGGTCTGCTTGCCGTTCTGGCCTAAGTAGTAAAAGACTCCTTTCAAGTTTTTCCTTCAACGTCTGAAATAGGCATTGTTCAGCAGAATCTGATCCACAAATCAACATGTGGAGAATTATCTCTCTGTGTATTAATACAAAGCCCCTCCAGCACTGTGCTCATCCGTCGTTATCATAAAATATATTTAGATGAGGGCCATGTTTTATTTATTATGCATCAAAGCTGCGGAGTTTCACTCCATCATGCATTTTCTGGTTCCGTGCTGCTTACTTCACCTGTGAAAGTTCACATAGCTGGAGGACTTTTCCAGCGCATTTGATGACAAATGAACACGTTTTACAACTTCTGCTATTTTAATGTTGCTTCCACCTTAAACTATTTCTAGGTCGTTCATGCAAAAGCTGTTCTATAAAACTTTAAATAACAATATTTATGAATACTTACATGACTGTCCAGTCTAAATTTCCTATTTTGCCAGATTCAGATCCTTCGGATATTCATCTGTTTCAGGTAACATGCTGACTTTTGATTACAAGACCACAGAAAATGATTGGGTACATTATGGGATCATCGTGCCGTTAATCATATCTATGTTTGTAGGTTTGCCTCCAAACAGTCAATGCAAAAATATTATTATTAAAAATTGTTTCACCACCTTTTCAAGTAGACTCTCAAGTTTTTATTTTAACCTGCAGTGTTAAACGTGTGCAACCCAACGAGTCTCGAAATTCAATGAGAAATCGTGTTGCAGAACTGCAATTTTAATATCAGCCAAAATAAAAAGGATGTCGATTGTTTTATCAATGAGCTGCCCTAAGAAATGACACTTATTACTGTGGTGGATACGTACGATGAGTAGTAAAATGTTAAATTTGCTAATACAGCACCGAGCCAGTAATGGACACACACACAGAGACACATACACACACATACACACACACACACACACGCACACACACACATAGACTTTGTTCCGTGATTAAAAACTTAAAGTGCTTGTTGATTGCAGATCACCCCCCATGTTGGTCCTCGTTTAGGACCTGTAATTCCAGATAAGGCATCTGAATTATACCTTTTTCACCCCTCTGATGTCTGCTGCTCTTATCTTTAGGGGGGCAGGTGTCTCAAGACCGACCGGCTGCGTCGCTGACTTAATTTATCTCACCCACAGCAAGCCCACGCATACAATTGTTTGCTTATGTCTTCCCGCCATAGATAAAAATTTCACTGCTGCCATTGAGACATGAATAACCCACGCAGGAAGTAATGTTTGAGATGTTGTAATTTTGACTACAATCTTTTGTTAAATGTTACTCCCCATAGATAGGAAACCTCAGTCTTCACGTTCCAATGGTACCTGTACCCAGTGGCGGTTGTTAGATTGTTTTATGAGACCTAAGTTTGTTTTTAATCATTTTGTTCTTAAGACTCGCCCATTTCTCTGATAGATCCCCATCTTTGTAGTCTTTTCTTTGCATATAACCACTGTCTGTCACATTGACTGTTGAGCTCAGAGGCCTTTTACACCTTTTTAACACTAAAGGTGAAAAGGCAGCACATCAAGAGCACATGCTGTTTGTACACACCGAGAACCCTTTCCCACACTCCCCCACTACCAGTCCACAACACGACCCATGCACACTCAGAAACATCATGGGTTTTTCAATTTACTCTGTCAGCATTTTCTTGCCTTCCTGTCAACTTCCCCAGAGGAGATGAGAGGAAAAACAATAATTTACATCACCATTCAGTGTGAGAGTTGATGTGCAGTACGGATTACGTAATACGGGCCCCTACAGTCCATGGACAAATGCGACAACAATCCCAAAAGAGCACAGGAAGTGTACCATATTACTGAGAATTAGAACTGAATTTTAGAGGATTTAAGTGATGAAGGTATTGCGTGAAGAAGAGTCTCAAAAATGAAAATAACATTCCTTTTTCATTCAGTTTCACTCTGCATTCTGACCTCTGCACATGTCTGGGTGGCTGAGGTATGTAGAGAACATGCACATTGGTTCTCTTGCACGAAGAATTCAGGTGCGTCCTTTCCAATGATAGTTATCTATTAGAACATGTTAAACCTTTTAACCTATATGCTGATTAGTTTTAGTCCCAAACCAATACAAACATTGAAGTCCAGAAAACCATTGGCACGCACAGTCCTGAGGAAAAACCCTTTTCTCCTTAAAGAAATAATGTTGGTGCTTTTTTTTTTTTGCTACACTTTCAATACAATCCCAAACACAATCACTAAACAAAAAAGTTAAACTAAGTAAACACAAAATGCAGTTTTCAAATTCTGATTTAATTTTTCATTGCTTAAAAGAACAAAAAGTTAACTTAAACCAACGTGGCCCTACAGAAGAAGTAATCTCCCTCCTTGCGAAATCATGAATTCCCTTTGATTAAGCAAATATTTGAAAAAACTGAGCTTACTCTGGCCAAATTAATGGCAGACTTTGTGAGTACATGAAGAAATGATTTAAACTGAACATTTTAGTCATCATGCAAGAGAAATACCTCAACAAGCAACACATCAAAACTTTAATCTAAAGAAATCTCAGAACAGATGGGAGGCAAAATCTTTAACATCAGTATCATTACTTAGTATTTGGCACTGTAGCAAACCATAGCGAAACCAATGGGGAAAAAAATGGAACAGAAAGGATCCTTCCCACCAGCAACCAAAATTACTCCAAGAGTGCATCAATGACCCGTCCAGGAAGTCACAAAAGAACCCAAAACAACATCTACTGCACTGAAGGACCTGCTTAATTCAATTTAGGTCAGCCTTCTTGATTCAACAATCTTAGTCTGGGCAAACATTGCATGCACGGACACTTCCAAAGCAAAACCTAAAGAAGCATCCCACATGTTTCAAAATACATCCCCAAAGCCTTTAGGGAAACATTCTTTGGATCGGTAAAACAAAAGAAACCTTTTTGGAAAGGTATGTGTCTTTTTACAGACACTATTACAAAATTAGCATGCCATTATTGCACATTGCTGCCATAGTAGTAGTCAAGCATGGTGGTGGTAATGTGATGGCCTGGGGCTGATTCGCAACGTGCCTTAATTTTCAGAACCAAAAATTATGCTCTCAAGATCAAAACCTTGAGGGAGGAGCTCTGACCATCTGTCGGTGTCCCAAGAATTTTAGTCCAAACATAGGCTTTTTGATTCCTGAAAATGATCCGTTTCTTTTCAAACATATAATGTGTCTAAAATCCTATGCTTGAACTAAAATTCTTCGGCCTTAAGAGTTTAGGAGAGATCAGCTTAAAAGTGAAGCTCTTGAGGTAGCTTCATCAAAGTCTGAATCTAAATCCGGTAGAGATGATGTTTCTTGACCTTAAACAGGCCATTCAGGCTCACAAACCCTCCAATATGGCTTCAGATATCACAAACGCTAAATGGCTGGTGATCAGCTGTTAGAGTGGCAATTATTACTTTTCTTAGGTCCAAGTTGGTTTGGATCGCTTTGTTACCCTAACAAATGAAACCATCTTTTAAAAACAACTTTTTTGTATTTACTCAGAACACCTTTGTCCAATCTTAGTCACCATACCACCTACTTCGTACCCAGAAAAAACGGAGCCAATTGACAGTTTAGTTGGAAGTTTGACAACAAGGTGACAGCAAGGATCTTATATTTAAAATGTTGGGATTCAAGTTACTTACAATAAAAATGATGATTTGGCCTCCTGAACTAAAACATATTGCTTTTCTGAAATTGCATTTTTACAGCACCATTGCTGGAGATATTTCTTTAAGATCTATTTTGCTATACTATACAAAATAAAATACAAAAAAAATATTTTGCTATGTATGTTGCAAAACTGTGAACACAGATGTCTAGATATCTTCAGCAATGATTTTCAGGATATCTGCGATAAATAATAAAAAAAAAAGCACAGCTTTTCAGACATAAGCAGGTACATTTAAAAAAGATACATGTGTCTACAGGCAACTGTGAATTGCATTTTTCCATGTAAAAAGGTTTTAACCACTTTAAGCAAAATTGTTTTTGTGTATAGAAAGAACAAGCAGATTTGAGTTTTCTGTGTATTTTTGAAGTGTGTTTTTTTTATCAATTTACTCTGCCTGGTTTTTTTTTTTTTTTTTTTTTTTTTTTGTGACCTTTTCCATGTAGGAGTCCTAATACGAAAGTATATAGTTCCAGTAACATATTGTGTACAAATCAAGCTCTGTCACATTCCGAAACCAATCTGCTTGAGGCGCTTATGTACATTCGCAGCTAGAAAAGTATTTGTACAAGTGTGGACAAGCGCAGTATTTGTCAAAAGAAAGGTGACACAAGCATATGAATAATAAGGAAGTGGTTTGTAAACAGCTCCGCCAGAGACGAAGCACAATCGGTGAAAAATTGGATGGAATTGAGATTTTCTCACTGTGTGATTCTCGTCAATGCCATCTTCACCTCCAACCCTCAGCCTCACAATTTGTTATCATGCCAATGACTGTATTTAACTGTAAAAAGTTTTTGATATGTGTGCAGAATGTGTTTTTTAGTTGGTTTTGTGTTTCTGTTTAGAGATTAGTGATACGTTTACCATTTAGTTTTCATTGTTTTTGTGCTTCCTTTGCAGTGTCCATTTTGTTCAGGTATTCCATTAGCGTTACTTTTAATCAGGGCTTCGGTTTTCTGATCAGCTCCAGGTGAGTCCGTATACCTGCTCCATGGATCGATCCTCCAGCTATACCATCGTCTCTCGTTTCCTTCCTTCCCTATCTAGAGCCACCTGTTGACTGCAGCATCTTGCCAGAGCAGTCATACCCATCGATGTTGTTCTTCATTTGGTCTCATTACCGCCACGGAATTTCAGTGTATGTTATTGTGATTTATAGAAAGTTGGGCTGGACTGGTTTGATTGCAGGACATGGAAATGGACAGAGAGATGACATGGATTGGCTGATGACAGCCTCGACTTCAAAGGGACCTAAGAATCTGGGCGATGCTTTCTGCGGCAGGCTTTAAGAGGAAACCTCATAGAGGATGGCCAAACCTTTTGAGCAAGTTAGTGGCTGAAGGAATGTGTTTCCGATCAGCGAGCTTTTTTTTTTTTGGAGTGCTAATTTGGTCTGGTTCCATGGTTTATTGCAATAATGTAAATGAGTCTTGATGGAAGGAATGATGGAGTCGGGGAAGGAAGAAGGCAAGAGGCACGCCTGGTAGTGTAGGGATGCCTCAAAAGGATGCAAGCCCGAGGCTGCAGCGATTGTGGGAGTTGTTAGGGTATTCCAAGGAGGGTAGATTGGAGTCAGTATCACAACAAAGGGTGTTCTACATCTCCTGGTTCCTGCGCTCACACTGACCATTGGTTTGAGGAGGGAACCCAGATTTTCAGGACCAACATGAATGTCTAGGACATTTTGAAACTGAGAGCTACTTTATTGGTATTGGGTGATATAAAGGACTACCTTTGAACTAAAAGAGTCAGAGTTCACCTTAACTTTATGTAGAATAAACACATTTTTCATGCTTTGTTCTAGATATTGTCATTTTTAAATCTATATAATTGCCAGTGTGTATGAACAGGAAGAGTAACAGGATAAAATAAAGTTTTAGTAGTTGCAGCTCACTGGTAGATTTTTTTTTTTTAGAACAGGCTCGTGGGCACCACATGTGGTCCTCGGGGGCTGCTTGGTGCCTGCAGGCATCATGTTGGTGACCCCTGCTCTAGGATTTAGGCGTCTGTAGGTAAGGGAGATCTTAATGATCAATCCAAACAATAACTGGCTGCTCGGTGCCTTCAAGTCAATGTCTCCACCCCTCCTCCAGAAATTCTCGGTAACCAATGTCACAATTTCTTTCTGCAGGGCAAAAGCGTTTAGGAAAGAATGCACCTTGGGTGTAGCTTGCAATACGACATTAACCTTTGAGACAGGAAGGCGACGACTCCACAATCTGAAGCCTCCACTACCAGGATGAGTAGGGAGGAGGAATCAGGGGGAGTCAGGATGGGAACTGCAGGGGATCTTTTCAGAAAAGTTTAGAGAAAGCTTCAGTTGACCAAGAAAAGGATTTTCTTTTTTCTGACAGACATGAGAGCTGTCAGGGAACCTCTGGTGAACCTTCTGTAGAAGTTGGCAAACCCTCGAAAGCATCGGAGATGCTTTCTGCAGTTTGGGCTGGGACACTCCTGAACAGCTTGAGTCTTTTCTGGATCAGTCTTTGCCTCTCTAATCATCAAAACATAGCCCAGAAAAGTTATAGAGAACATATAGAATTCACACTTCACCGCCTTAACAAAAAGTCCAAAGGTTTCTGGAGAACCTGTCTTATGTGATGTTCTTATAGAAGATCAGGATACCATCAAGATTAAAAAAAAAATGTTTACCAAGTCTCTGATGACTTAATTTATAAAAGTGTGGTAAACGGCAAGAGCATTGGTCAAACTGAGCGGCATGACTATGCAATCAAAGTGATTGACGTGAGTCTTAAAAGCAGTTTCTGCAGGCAATGCAGGGGCTAACTGTTTAGTCCTTTTTTTTCAACAAAGAAAAATCCACTCCCCACCGGGAAGGAAGAGAAACGAATGATACCAGCACTGACAGATTCACTAAGGTATTTGTCATGGCTTTCTAGTGATGGACATCTACTGTGCAATAGTAAAGATGATAAGAGAAGGCTAAGTCTGAAAATCATCATACTGGATTAAGACATTAGCAACATCAAGAGGGAAAATTTCTTAGATAAGTCAGAGGAACATATCATCTTGTAAATGACTAGATAAACAGTTAGAGCTCTGAGATTCTGACGAATGGAAGTGGAGATTGTGCCTCTGAAGCAGAGGCTAACCTAAAGCAACAGGAGAGCTCTTGGTGAGACAATCAAAAAAGGAAAGCTGCGCATGATTGCTTTAGTTTAGTGGGTAATTGAGTCTAAAGAGTTGTAGATCACGTTTTTCTGTGGTTCTTTCTCTGAGGCGCTTGTCTATGCAGATGGAGAGAGAGAGTTTAGATCATCCAAGGATTTTGGTTTGTCTCTGCGAGCAAGTTCATGCTTGGGTCTCACACTAAGCTCCTTTCAAGAGCTGTGGACTTCCACCCTAGGGTGCGACATTCAGTAGCTAATTCATATGTTTCCTTGTTTAAGGCTTCGCAGTTTATTTGGTTTTTGCTGACTTTTCATCACTAATTTTCGGGCAAAAAGGTTTGTTTGAAGAGCTTTATATTTTTTTATTTAATATGAGTAAAGGTGAGTAGTATCTTCATTAGCGACGGTCCCTCTGCCCATTTCAGAGCTTTGTCCTTCAGAAACCCGATTATGCAGCAGCTTTCACGGACGTTGTCAGGAAATGAATGGGGTGAACGGCCAAAAACAAGTGTTCACAGGAAGATGTACAGGTGCGTCCCAAATAATTTGAATGTTTGTTGGCAGTCATTTCACAAATTGATACTCATAAAGATTCATCGGTGATAAATTTAAATTTTTCAAGTCTTCATCTCATTTGATTACCATTGCTTCTTTTAGTATTTTGTCGTATAGGTTTTGATAATGCCTTAGTTTAACAGTGCTGTTGTAACTGTTTGTGGCACATTTTACACCCAAGCATGTTTTTTCAGTTCAGTTCAGTTTATTTCTATAGCTCCAGTTCGCAACACACATCATCTCAAGTCAAATTCTATCATACACACACAGCCGAATCCTCATCTTTGCTTCTTTTAAAGTTTGTTTTTATGGCAAATTATACTTGTTAATGTTATATATATATATATATATATATATATATATATATATATATATATATATATATATATATATATATATATATATATAAATATCTACATCCATATATAGAGAGATATAGATACTGTATATAAAATCCCCATTGTTTGTCTCGTTGTTCAGATCCTAAATCTGGGACAGGTGTGTGGGAGGGGCCGGCCCAGCACTTCCTGATTTAATTCATGATAACATTGTTTACATCACCAGGTACGACTCACTTTTTTCTAACAGTATTATTACTTTTTCTTTGATGTAACCTTTTGAGCTGTACTGTATGGAGTGTTGTATCCTGCACACCATTTAGTTTTGCAGAGGAGATTGTAAATGAAATTAAAAAAATTATATTCTTGTTTCCGTGTTTAGATTGTGTTGTTTGGTTTAACCTACGTCTAATGGTGCCGACTGATGACGTTCATGTGTGTTTCAGAGCTGTGTAAAACCTGTAAGATTTTGGCAACCGATGGCTTAAGATGGAAAATTGTGAGAGGCAAGGATGCATCCTTTTCCTTCTGAGTCTAAGTGGCAGAAATGATGGTGAAGAGCGGAGCGGAACAGCGTTGCTTGGAGTCCGGTGTGAAGTTTCCAGGCAGCGATGGTTTGGGGTGAGATGTCATCTGTTGGTGCTGGTCCATCTTGTTTTCATCTACCAGTCAATGTTAGGTCATCTTTCTGCTGACAAGCTCCATGGAGATGCTGATTTCATTTTCAGGACTTAGCACCGACGCACACTGACATTGGTACCAAGAGCTGGTTCAGTGACCACGGTGCTGCTGTGATTGATTGGCCGGCAAACCCACCTGACATCGACATATTATCAAGAGGGAGATGAGAAACACCAGACCTAACAATGCAGATGTCAAAGCAACCTGGGTCTCCTTAACACCTCAGCAGAACCACAGGCTGATCGCCCCCTGAGCCACGCACACAGTAAATCGTGCAAAAGGAGAACCGGCCAAGCCTTTCACAAGCCGGGGTATCTCTGTTTAAAATAACTCAAGCAGACAATGCAAACGACTCTCCCTGTGGCTCTACGCTCCTTCAGGAGTGAATGCTGCTTGTCAGGACTTTGAAGCAATCAACTGGGTTCCCTTATATAGGAAATATTTGACCAATCTGTACAATATGATTGATTTTGACTTTGTAAAGTGCCTCGAGATGACATGTTTCATGAATTGGCGCTATATAAATAAAATTGAATTGAAAGGCTTTAAATATTTCACTCCGTGTAATGAATCTATACAGTATATGAGTTTCACTTTTTTGAAATGACAGAAAAGTTTGAGCTTTAAGATTTTGAGAAATACATTGATATGTAAGGATCACTCAAGACAAAGTTGTCCATTTTTGACATTTCCTTGACCAACCTCTAAGATTGACTGATCAGATTGCTAGACAGCATTTCACACTGACTGCATTTCAGAAGCTTCATCCAGCCGTCGGCAGCTGTACTGTTGTTGTTGTTTTTTTCTTGTCCATTGTCCATTGGCGCACGTAGACATGACCCCACAGCGGAGCATTTGCCCGCTTCAGCTGTTTAACGCTGAACCCGAAGGATGACGTCAGAAGGTGGCAGGGATGCCTCGTTCACGTTTGTTTGATAACAGGTGTCTTCGCGCACAAAAGGGAAAACGCGTGCGCCTCTTGGCGTACTCGCAGGCGTGCGTCTGCTTTTCCAGCCTGGCTGCGCTCTGGACTGTAGACCACAAACAGGCCTGAAGTCTGCCTATTGTTATCTCCCTGGCACAATTATGCCCACTCCTGCCCACTGACATGGACAAAAACACAACTTTCACTCCATTACCTCCAAAGGCAGGAGGGGACACAGATGAGGGAGGGGGGGGGGGGGGGGGGGGAACAGATTCAATGAAGGATGGGGGAGCCTTGTGTTGTAAGCCGAGGCAATCAGGCATTATCATGTCCTGTTAATTCACATGTCAGGATCACTTAGAGGCAACAATAAAGTGCACAGAACAGAGGAAAGCAGAGAAGAAGAGCGTGTGTTTCAATAGATGTGTGTGTTTGGAAGTAAAATTGATGACGAATTTAAGTGTGTGTTTGTGCACTATTGTAGAGTTGGGAAGTGGTGTTCAGAGGGGTGTGTGTGTGTGTGTGTGTGTGTGTGTGTGTGTGTGTGTGTGTGTGTGTGTGTGTGTGTGTGTGTGTGTGTGTGTGTGTGGTGGGCTCCATTGAAAGGCTCTTCCTTCTGCTCTATTTACCCAGGTGAATGGGGAAGCTGGACCAAGCCTGAGCGGGAAAACATGTCATTTTTGTGCAAAATAGACGTGTGCACACTTTGCGAGTCCGTCCAAGTGAAAATCCTTTAAGACCCGAAATATCACCCTCCCATGTTTTGCTCTGCCCCAGTCCAAAGCTGGAAACCATCCTGCTGTAGATCAACACGCGTATTGGGACAAACACTTACACGCCGTAGCGCTCGTCTTCCACTAGATTAGTAGAATTTCTGTATTTTTTACTTTTTTTTTGTTTTGTTTTACTTTCTAATTAGAAGTTCCCAAAGTTTGCTAAAAAAAGAAAAAAACAAGTTTTGCTCTTTCTCCTTTTCTCTTGAGTGTAAATGAAGAAAACTTAGACTTAACCAGTGTGAAAGCAGACAGAATGAGGTCTAAGGGGAAGTGTCTGCCACAAGTGTGCATGTTTGTTGAAGTTTTTTTTTAAGGGTGGTACTGGGAAAAACAGAAACCTAGCTGAGAAACTTGACCGCACATTCAACACCAGAGGGCTGTGAGGATGTGTGTTCAATTCTGTTTGTGGTTCTTCATAAAAACCCTTTTTAGCTCACAACACAGTGGGATTCGAGAGTATAGTTTCACGCTCTGTGATAATAACTATATGGATGCTCCCTGGTTATGATTAACAAGGACACAGAAGATTATACTTTAAAATGTTCATACGTCCAAGCACTTCTGCATATTTCATTGGGATTTCATGTGATGTACAGAGTATTTTAAAAAAAATAAAAAGCTGAACATTGTGGCATTGCATTTTTATTTAACCCTTCCCAACCCTAACCCACTTATATACATTTCATTGCAACCGCAGGCATTCAAAAGTCATCCAAATTACCCATCTGTGTACTCTCAGTATAAAAACAACATGCACAATTATTAGGCAATTTGTATTTTTGAGCTTTAGTTTTACTGTTGGATTTCTACTATATTGTTCACAGTCCATCCAACATTTTAACAAATCTCAAATCAGAGCATTTACAATAGTAAACGTGATGTTTTGGCTTTCCTTGGAGAATGTTTCTTTGGTTACAACTATTGGGCTACTATCAGTGGGCAGAATTACTATGCATCTAAATAAATAAAATTAATCTCTCTTAAATTATTTTAGCTGTTAAAGTTAGAATGACTGAAAATTTTACAAAAGAACATTCATGATATTTTTTTTTTTAAAGTCAGTAACCAGTATAGTCACCGTTATTTTCAATCAGCTCTTCTGTTAATGGAGTCTGTGGTCCCAATCCAAATACCCTTAATAACAGCTTCTGGCTCCTGTTCCTTGTCCTTTCACGGAGTCAACCGTAAGAACTCTATTGTGGGGAGGAAAGGAGGTTCGGACTGCTGTGCCGAATTCGGACAGCCTTTAACTCCGACGCCGTTACGTGACGGAATTGCATGGGTGATTCTAGTCAAATCCAGGCCTACAGTCTTCTGAAAATGAATTACAAAGAGTGTGCTCTCTTCTCTCAGGGCATTTTCATTGATTTCCGTGAGGGAGCTGTGCCTATACGTCACGGCACGCTAAGGATTGTGGGAGACCTTAAGGGTACTTAGCGCCGGACAGAGGAGTGGACAGTGGTTGGAGACGGCACGAAAAGACCCACTACTGACAGACAAATACTACACCTGGGCTACAAGTGTCTTAACTAGGCTAAGGAGAAAAAAAATGTAGGTGTTGCTTAACCTAATACGGGACCTTTGGGACGAATTATCCTGGAGACTGCAAGCTAGGCCTACTCACCCAACACCAGTGTCTGACCACTTCTGTAAAAATGGGCAACAGCTCAAAAATGGTGGGCCACCATCACAGTGAACCCTAAAGATGGGGAATGGGATGCCACACAGTTTTACTGTTTGTGGAATACGGTTTGCAAAGAGACGACTTTGGCTAAAATACAGAGCAAATCTTTAAGAAGACGACCCTACTATTTTAGGTAGAAATATTGAGCTGAAATCCTGCAACAATGTAGCCTCAGAGGGGTTTTATTATTTTGCTGGTACTAAACTAAAGATTATTATAGTTTTTCGGCTTTGAAAAAATATTTTTGTGATTCATATGCTGCCGCCCTGTCATGGACCGGTGACCTGTCCGGGTCGTACCCCCACCCCTCGGCCAATGTCCGGCTGCATGGATTTAGATGTGCCCCTCTTGTTCCATGAATTTGTTAATTAGGTGTAAACAAACACTTCAACTGTTCCGTTCTGCTATTGACTTATGTAAGTCACCCCTAGCCTCTCTCCGTTGCTCTTTCACACTGTTGGCACCACTCGGGCAGCCCTGACCCACATTCTGGGATGTTTACAGTTATTGTTTTGAGTTATCTGCAGACGGCACATTGATCTATCCATTTTTTGCTCCCGTAAGAACAACAAACAAACGGCCAAACGAATGGCAGCCAAATCTGAGAGGAGCAAACTGTTACGCAGCAGTCTAATCTCCTCAGCACCACTCGCCATCTCACTGTGTATGTGTCTGTAGGAGTGTGTGTGTGTCTGTGCGTGTGCATCTCTCTTTCTTTCTGTGTGTGTGTGTTTTGACCCTTCTTAACCTCCCATATCTCCACCCTCAGTCCCTCCCAGTCCACGTGGCAGCACATATCTGCTTAATCAAGTGGGTTCGGTGTGTGTGACAGTACATGCATACATACATGTTCATGGTGTGATTGGAAGCCAGTGAGTAAATCATGCTATATATTTTCTGTGTTATGGTTGCCGCCAGTCAGGGACTGATAAATTAAAACGACCGGTATTGTAAATGCACCCCTGATAAAAGACACTTATGCAGCCTTCTAGAGATTGGGTAATCATACAGGATATATGCTATTAGCAGTAATATTGTAAGTAAGCAAAGTAGGTTTTATTGAAATAGCACATGTCACAGGTCAAAAGCCACATTCATAAGTGCTTTTCAATAGGAACAAGCATCTAAAAACAGAAAATAAAAGCATGAAATAAAAAGATTAAAAAAAATATCACACATAAAACATAACACAGCATAAATCTAATTAAAATGCCAGACGGAATAAATGAGTCTTGAACTGCTCCTTTAAATAATCAACAGAATCAAAACAGCATAAAGATGGAACCCACAATCCGTAATCTTGGGGTCACAGCTCTAAAAGATGTATTCCCTCTGATCTGAATTGTGTTTGTGGAATCACTTACAGCATTTAACCGGAAGATCTCAGACTGCGAGAGGAGCTGTAGGCTGGGGCTGGACCTGGGCTCTAAAAGTACAAGCTACATTTTTAAAATGAATTCTTGAGATGTCATGTACTTAATATTGCACAAGTGTTTGAAGGGCTCACATAAAGCACTACAAGAACACAAAACCTTGACTCAAAACCTTCATGAAAGAAGGAACCTTTTCATCATATATATCTCAAAACAACACAGAGACACTGAGGACAAACAACCTTGCACTTTCACACCTAAGGGCAATTTTGACAGACTAATTAACCCAACAGTCATGTTTATGGCATGTGAGGAACCAAGCGTACCTGGAGAGAACCCTTGCATGCACAGAGAGAACATGCAAACTTGATGCAGAAAGATCCTGGCTGGGACTGTCAACAACAAAGTCAACAGATCAAAACATTGTGCTTTATTTTAAATCTGTATGAAAGGTTGAAGGATTTTAGGAGACCCGTTATTGCTTCTTTCTAGTTCAGCACCCCCCCCCCCACATGTTTAGTGCAAATATTTTTTTTTTTTAAATAAATTGAAATAAAAAAATTACATTATGATTCTACATTCTATGCACATCCATAGAAATTACTATATTGGTTACATGTTTACTTGCCAGGAGTGGTGAAAGAATGATGCCAATTACTCTAGCTTATATAAAATAAAATCAGAACGAGTAAATGTCTGAAATTAACGAATAAACTTTTCCTATAAGCACAGAATCGTTTTAAAAATGTCTTCAAATTTTGTTTTAATAGTCCGGTTCCTTAATTGAGCCTGTGTTATTGTTTGTTTCTGAGTTAGCAGTTTTACTGTGACTTACCTGAAATAAACTCCAGCCTGTACAACAGGCCAACTTGTATTACTAGAATTGAGCACTTTTTTACAGAAAGCATCAAACATCAGAAGCAAACATCCTGCTGCATGTGTGTTACAGACAAAATGGACCCATAATAAAGGAAAATTGAAAATCAAACAGCCCCAATTTATATGCACCAAACCCCAGCTGATTCCATTAAGGGACTGATTTTGCCGCATTAACGACCATGTGGTGACAGTGAACAGTTTTTAGTAATCCTAATTCTGAGTATGCTTGCAGCGAAAGTGGAAAGAAAAACTCCCCTGTAAAAGAAAGAGACACGCGGCAAAACCCGACTCAGTGCAAGCGGCCATCTGTCATTATTTAACTCCTGTTATTTAACTGAGGGAAGACCAATATGGGCTTCATTTAGCTTCCCTCAAAGCTGGGGAATACGGTGTTGTCAAAATTTGCATCAGATACCCACCATTTTGCATTACAAAATAGTCACCATCTCTCACCTACTTTACTTGAATATATAATGTGTAATGCTATTGAAACATAAATCCATCACACTTTTGCATATCTGCCTTGCATCTTGATTTCATGAAATGATATTTCACTTTCAGATTATAAACACTCCAGCCATAACTTTTTATGAATATGATATTGAAAATGTGCAAAGAAACTCAAGAAAGGACAGGCTGACCCAAATGTTTTGGACACGGTTAAAAAAAATTGTGGGATGAGTATCACAACTTAGGGCATTAATATGTGCCACAGCTTCAGAATTTACATAAGTGCTGATAAGTGCTGCAAATATTGCAGGAATAACCTGAAAATAGCCACAATTGAGCTCATGCTACTTAACGCAGACGTTCCATCTGCACTGATGAAGAACCTCTCAACTCTGCATGCCGAGTGGTTGAAGTTGCTACAATAGCGGGGTAGCCTGGCGTATTTTCTCATTAATTCAGCTGAGAATTATCTGACGCTGTGGGGGCCCTCAGAGACAGTGTATATAGCATTGAACTTTCATCCCCACATCAGGTGGTGATTAAAAATAATAATTAAAAAAACAAGATGGTGAAGTTATGTTAAAAACAATCTTCATCCCAATAAACACACACTATACAAAATAGGGGTGCAACAAAAGCTACACAGATTTTAGAGACAATATTTGATGTTTAATAAAATGTGCTTTTCTCTACTTTTAGACCAACACAAAGAGCACGTCTAAATAGACAAACATCCATGTCAACATAAGAAGCAGCATGACAGAGACTCTAAGTATCTTTAGAGACTCAGGTGTGAAAAGGGTTAAATGTTATTATTTGAAACACTATGGCAGGAAAATAATGGTCACTGAAAAATGGCCAAAATATTTAAACATATTTTGATCTGAAATTAGTTTGTTTAACCAGCTGCCAGCCTTTTAAAATAGTAAAATGCCACAGGTTCCTGTTCTCCTACGTACGCCTCACACACCCTGCATTGCAAAAATTGTAACAATGCCCCAAGAATTTCTCATTTGCTTCATTCTCTGAACTATTGGGCAAATTCATTTTAGCAATGATAATCTTCACACACACACACAAAGCCTCATGGTTTTTATCCAGAAGAAGTGGACAGTTTGGATCTTTGTTGCTTCTCTGGTGAAGCAAATACAGCTAAAAACTGACAAAGTCCAATTTGAGATTTGCCCAGAAAGTTGCGTCTGACTCACTGCAAAAAGAGAACTAAAAATAAGTAAAATTTTATTGAAATGAATGTATTTGCCCTTCATTTGAGCAGGTAAATAAGACTGTTTGCCAATGGAAGGAGTATTTTTACCCCTAAAATAAGACAATTAGATAAACTGCACTTGAAATAAGATGATGGAGAAGAATTGTTCCTATTTTAAGTGCAAAAATCTTATTCCATTGGCAAATAGTCCTATTTACCTGCTCAAATCAAGGAAAATACTTTAATTTCAAGAAAAAAAATGTATTTTTTGTAGTGCTCCAGAATAAACTAAACCATTGTCCTATTTTATTTTATTTTATTTTATTTTTGTAGACGGGTGCTCATGGCATTAATGGAGAAAAACACCTTTTTTTTTTTAAGTCTCACCATCCACAGCCACAACAATTAGATGTTCAGAAGTTTTATGTGCTTCGATGTAAAAAGTTTACCAACATTTTGAACTGATCTTTAATAGAAGATTTGATCGAAGTAAAAGCGAAATAATGTGAGAATAATGTGCAAGAATAAAAAGACACAGAAAGACTGACTAGACACCCCCTTTCTGTTTTGGTCCTTTCATCACAGTGTGTTCTTTGACCTCTTGCAGTTTTCTCCCCATCTCTGTAACATGGAAGAGGGCATATAGTTATCAGGCTCGCCCAGCCCAGCCCGGCCCTCCTACCTGACCGCTGCCAGCAGGGAGCGGCTGCCCTCGCTCGAATATCTGCGACCACAACATCAGCCCTGGGGGAATGAAGAAATCAGCCAAGAGTTGGCCGTGCAGACCCGTGGCGGCACACCGGCCTACCTCGTGAACTGGCGGGCCCGGGGTGCGTTTGTGCGCGCAGGAGCCCGGCATTTCTGCAACATCCGACCATAAATCCATTGTGACACGCAAACTGAATTTATGAGCCAATCCGCTTGCGACAGGCGCGTTTGATTTGAAAAGGGAAAGGAGGGTCGCCGTGAAAAGTAATAGTAGTGAAAGCGAACTTCTGCTTTGACCCGAGCTCATTTAATTGAGAAACACCTGAGCAACTGAAATGTGTAAAAGATCACGTGCCGCACCAGTGCCCTGTAGCCAAGTTCACGGGGGTTTTGGGTTCTCATTTTTAACCTTTTTTTAAGGTGTGACAGCTACTTTTTAAATCCATGAATTGAACTCAATTTGGAGTGGGTTAAAGTGTTTTAGCCAAGTTAGCTCTGAAAAACCTTCCCCGATCCAGTGCGTTGTCTCACGCAATCCATTTGAGTTTAGATTGTTTTCGTCAATAAACCACCAACACACACACACACACACACACACACACACACACACACACACACACAGAGGCAGCTGTCATCTCAGAGAGTGGAAGCAGGTGTTTGTGAATCTCATGAGGTTTGGGGTCTTTTTTCTTTTTTTTTTTTTCTTTGGGTATAGCAGAAGATGGTGAAATTCCCAATGTGAAAGTCTGCTTCTTGCTCTTTCCTCTTACTACAACGCACACATACACCGATACAGACACACACACCTAGTCAGACACAAAAACCACATTCACTGACAGGAAATTTCACAGCTATCGAATTAGGACCAAAACCGACCTTAGCTGCAGTCCCATGTAAACATTTTGTGCACATTTGTCACATTTCAACCGCAGGTTTTGCTAGACTTTATTGGATCGCTTTTGATCCAATAAAATCAGGACAAATGGAAAAACCAAGCACTGCACAAAAGATGAACTAAATATATTGTTGAAACAAAGACCGGTTTGCCAAACGCCGGCTACGGGTCACAGCAAACCTGCAGAAGAAGGCAATCTTGTCAGATGAAGACTTGAATTGAACTTTTTGGCCAACGTGCAAAACACTGTGTGGCGGAAAACTGACGCCATGGTGAAACATGGCAGCGGAAGCACCATGCTATGGGCTACGTTTCTTTTTTGCTTTTCTCGCAAAAGCCAGGAAAGATGGTCATAGTAGATGGGGAGAAGGATAGAGCGCAAAACATGGGAATCCTGGAAGAAAACCTGCCAGAGACCGCAAAAGAGATGAGACAGGGGCACTGGGTCACCGTCTGGGAGGACAACACCGTAAACATATTTGCAGTGCTACAGTAAAATGGTTAAGAAGATATACTTATGAGATAAATGGTCCACAGATAAATCCAATTCCGTAGCAAGACTCAAACATTGATATTCAGACAATCTCCATCCGATCTCACTCCACCGGAGCTGCTTTGCACAGAATAATGGACAGGAATGTCAGTCTCCGGAAGACCAAAGCTGAAGTCCTGCAGCTGTAATCGCAGCAAAAAGGAGTTTTTTAAAGAAACCTACAAAAACGAAGAACAAAAGGAACTTTTGAGCAGACTCTACCTGCTGAGGAGATTGAGGCTTTCAGGGGTGCAGGGGGGTGGGGTAGGGGGGGGGGACTCTGTGGTGGCATCATGCATGGTGCTGTCTGCTGGAGCACGAGCTAATCAACAGCTGACAGGAAACGGTTTGATAACCTCATCAGGAAAGCCGGCTCTGTCATAGCGTGCACCTCTGACCCGGTGCAGGTGGCGAGAGGAAGCAGAACGGCGACAAAAGAACTACAAAGCTCCTGGACTACGTCTCCCAATCCCACGCGTGACAGCGTTACAGAACCGGAGAGCTCCTTAGGTGCACAGAGGAGAGTTATCGTAGGTCGATCCTCCTAGCACCAGCCAGATCGTATGATCATCACCATTCCCATCAAACCTAGCGGGTTTTTTACGTTCCTCATATTCTTGTACATAGCCTGTTTTTTGCACAAATGTACGGTCTGTAAATTATCTTAGCGCCCGTACTTATTTCGTAGCATCTCCCTTTTTATAAGAGGAAGGTTTTTCTTACGCAGCATTTCTGACCTTACTGCAATCAAGCGCGGCTGTGATGCGACGGAATCCGGAAAAAAATAGCTCACGGACGGTAATATTAGCTTCGCAAAGTCACTGTGTTTTCTCAGCGCTGCCTGTTCACGCCGTCGTTTACAGTAAGCTCAGCTCAGATCGACGGATAAAGAGATTCGTACGCCTGCAGGCATTATTATTACGCTCTCGATGACACTATAATTCTTTCTGGTCCCGGCCCTTTAAATATCACAGTTCCTGCAACGAGTGTCCGTGTTCGTGAATGTCATCGCCGTTCAACGTGTCCCTCCGAGAGTTCAACTCGAGATAGGAATCTATATTTGAGGCCAGCGTGGTGGTTCAGGGCGAGGTAAGGGGGCGTTTGTGTGTGTGTGTGTGTGTGTAAATATAGCTGTTGGACTGAGTCAGGGCCCCTTAGGTTGCGGGCCCTCACAGGAAAAGCAGTCCCCTCAAGAGACTGAATGTTGAGCTCATTGGTTTGAGCATCTGCGTTTTATACCTTTTCACATTTCTTATGAGCAGCTCGCATGGCCTAGTGGCCTCCGTTTGAGGGAGTTGAAACTATGCTGAACATTTGCACACAAGCGATGTTCCCTTATCCTTATTTAAAAAAAAAAAAAAAAAAAAAGAAGAGGCAACAGTTGAGAACATTTGCCTATTTTCTTCACTGGCCTGATAAACTGTCCTGCCTTTCAGTGAGCAGCAGAAGGAAGGAAAGTTTTATGATATGCACTTTTATGACAACAAACCTTTGTATCGACAAGACTGTATGAGCGTAAAAGGGGGGGCCAGAAAAAAATATTTGAATACTACAAAGCTGACAGAAATTTGAATACTAGAGATAGGTTGCACTTTGGAAACACCAGCTCAGTTCGCTACGGAGAAATTACTTTGGACAATTATAAACTTTTACAGTATTTTATGACTGGAACACATGGAAATGACATTTTACCTGTCCCGTGTTGTTGTTTTATCACAAGTGTTAAACAAGTTCCCTCCGAATAACACTCCGTAACACAAAGAAGTTAATAAAAACAGCACACTTTATTTGCTTGGCAGTATACAAAAGTATAAAAACGTGAAAACTTGGCATGTATAAATGCTTTCATAAGAAAAGTCCAAAGCTAGTATCAAAAAAAAGGCATGAGAGTATTTAAGAAATAAAAAAAAACAAAAAACGTCTGTTTAAGTGTTTGACAAGGGCTACTTTAGTCTCTGTATGAAAACAAAATGCTGATGAAGTACACTTTACAAAAAAAAAAACAATACAAAACTAATAAAACTTGTATTTTTAAACTGATACAAAAGTTTCCAGAGGGCTTTTGTTTGTAGTAGGATATAAAAACAGTGTTTCATTCTTTTGTTTTACAAAAAAAAAAAAAAAAGGTCAAGAGCAGCTTGGTTTTTACTCTTACTCGGTGAAGCTCATTTCAGATTTTGAAATGCATAGTGTAATCTCTCTTTGTCTCGTTTCATAAACATATTCATTTGTTCATACATTTGCCCAGATGTAAAAGCCAGAAATGCATCGATATTTGAAATGAACGTTAATTTTTTTTTTTGGTGAAATAAACATCACAATGTGGTAACCGGGTAATACTAAAGTTGGCCAGATTTGAACCCTAATATAAGAACAGACAGTCCTCGTTAAGTGTTTACATGACCAAACACATGAAATTTTGGGCAGACCCCTCCCCCCCTTTAGAATAAAAAACAAAAACTGTGAAATAGTTCCATGAGTAAAATTCAGAGGTCAGTTTGGACATCCGTATTATGCCTTTGGTTATATGATAATGCTAACAGGGCTTAAATACTTAAAATTACAACACTGCTCAATTGGTGGATTGTAAAAACAATTAAATAGTTATAATCCAGAACAAAAAAAAAAAACAAACAGGAACAAACAAACAAATAAATTAACTTGTTCTTTATATTAATATCAAAATTCGTAACCAATAATACAGCCCAACGCAAACCTTTTCCCCATTTATAATACAACAGTGATACAAACAGAGCAAGACCAACAAGGATGGACATTTATATAAAAACATAAAAAAAAATCAAATTCTACTTTAAAAAAATGTAAAATACAAAAAAATACAAAAAAACGTGTTTAGTCTTTGGTTGGTTGAAATCCAACAAGTTTGAGTGTATAAACACCGATGGCGTAAACGCCTCTCCCAACTGTTGTACCACAACAAATATTTTAAAAAACCTGCGGCGATGAGTCCAGCGCACGGAGTGTTGACGTTTCCAGATCAGCGTCCCCCCCCCCCACCCAACCCCCCCCATGTGTGTCTTGTCCCTCGCGCCGTTGTCTACATCACCAGTGTTCTCGTGGGGTAAGTGTTGATGTACTTGTGGTTCTGCTCGGAGGCCAGGATGTGCTCCTCCGTCTTCCCGCAGGTTGCCTGTTCCCAAGAACTGAGCTGCTGCTGCTGTTGCTGAAGAAAAGGAAGGAAACTGTCACTGATGAGCAACAGCCTCTGTAATGAAACTCATATTCTCAGACAGACACATTAAATATCGGTTACGCCGCTGCTATAAGGTTGGAATAAGTTTGTTTTCTGACATGTTCCTGTTTCTGGTGCGGCTTAGTTTTCTCTTTGTTTACAAGAGACAAATCAATAAAGTTCGATATACACTTTCTATGCAAGGATCTCGTCAATATTTATTCTTGACAAATAAAGAGGGGAAAAATGTGTATTTAAGGGCTGAAGCGTTCAAGCCTCTTGTTAAGATCTAAAAATCGAGGCAGTTCTAAGTTTTGGTTCATTTATTGACCCGGAAAAAAAAGTTAAATCCTATTTTCCAGGCTGGATTTACATAATTTTACGCTTGTACTAAAACCCGTTTGCACTCCTGCACATTCTCCTACATACCTGTAGTGGGCTGTTCACGCCTCTGCGAGGGAGGTGGTAGGGTTTGTGCCCATCCTCGCTTAGTAATGAGCTGGTAAGTAGGTCCTGATTAAAAATTAAGGTGAGGAAAAAAAAATAAAAATCAGTTTGAAAATTCTTTCAGGGCTAGGAATAGCATTTGAGCAATGATAGTTGCGAGGTTCGAGTGTCGTAAACTCACATGTGGACTTAAAGGTACTTCCTGCGCGGAGGCGTTGGGGGAGAAGAGCTGCGTGTTGAGCTCTTGACCCTCCCACTGCATGCAGGGGCTCCTCTCGCACGGGGACTCCACCTTAGAGACCAAACATATCTGCATCATGCTATGAACGGGACCGTGCAGCCACAAAGCAACGCAGCCAACATATGCACCGATCCTGTACGCGTGCAAACGCGAAAGCGGCACAGACTCTTTGCACACATTTGGCCTGAAGGCGACAGAAGAAAGCCGAAATCCCTTTTCTAACCAGTTTTCACCACATTCACACTGTTTCTCCTTAAGTTGTCGCTGCAGGCGATCATGCCGTGTGGAAAGAAGTACCTCTTGTTTTATCTTCTTCAGAGGAGGCTGGTCAATGGCACACTCCACCGGCTCCTGCTTGATGGACTCAACCATCTGCTGCTGCAACGGTGAACTCTGCAGAAGGAATATTCGCCACGTATGTAAATCTTTATGGTCCAAAAGCAGCTTGTGCAAGAGTAGCCAACGCGGCATATTTAAGACTGAATTTCCCCCTCACCTGTAGTTTGAGGGATCCATGAAAGCCCAGAGTTGACCTGAACGGAGTGGGTGTACGAGGGCTCGACTCCAGGATGGCACGACGGATGTTCGGAGTCCGGAACCTGGGGAAGGAAGCGATGAAACGGAGCGTGAGAAGAAGCCCGTGATCGAATCTGCGTTTGACGGTGACGAAAGATCAACTATAAGTTACATTTCGTTCTCTTTCTGAGGCCTGATGGAGTGGTCGATGAGAGGCTTGATGTCCACCGGCACGCTCATTCGTAGACTCTCGTCGGAGTGTTCTGGACTCATAGACTGGCTGAGGAACTGTGAAACGGACGAGAGGAAACAAGTCAATCAAAGTCGTCCGACGGTTTCTGCTTCAGGCTGGTAGAAATTTGGAGGATTAGGATTTTTTTTTTAAATTGGATGAAGAAAAAAAAAAAAAAAAAGAAGAGCGATGCCGCTACTGTAGGTGGATCAAGGAGAGAATCACTAGCGCTAAATGATTGGTGCCGATATTGTGGGAAGACAGGCTGCTGCTGATTGGATGGATTCTGATCACTTTCAACTGTTTGAGCTACCTGTGAGGGGGAAAAGGGCAGATTTCTGACTGGCGAGGGCTTTGGAGTTGAGCAGATGCCCCTGCCTGCTTTCAGAACACTCCTATCCAGGAGGCGACCGGTGACGGCCTCGCCCTCTAAGGGGAGGCTCTGGAAACAGGGCAGTGAAATATGGGTCAAGACCCGATCTATACAGCTAACGTATACGGCGACGCTCCTACGCAGGGACATGTACGCTTCTTTTATTTGCAACGCAGAAACTTACAGAGTCAATGACGGATTCCATAAAGTCTGGGATCGTGTGCGGGAAGGTCGGGCTGCTGTGATGGCTGCTGCTGCCGCTGCTGCTGCTGCCGCTGCTGCTGCTGCTGGTCCGTGTTGACGAGGCGCTTTCCTCCGGTAGGCAGCTCTGGTCGAGGGGCAGCGCCGGGGCGGCCATCTGGAGGTGCGATAAAGACGTTGCGGCACCATCCGAGCTGCTGATCAAAGAGCTCTGGGTGGCCCAAGCTGGAAAGCTCAAATTCATCTGGAGAGGTGAGGGGAAAAAAATGATCAGGGGTAGAGAAGCATGGAAATGACATAGGTGTAAATGCTTAACAAATAAGAGGGGGGAAAAAAGAGAAGAAGAAAAGGAACTTTAAATTAAAGAGCAACAGAAGTGTTGAGTAGAAGAAAGTTGCACAAGGGGTCACTCTCACACACACACACACACACACACACAGAAATGGTGATAAGGTCCTGTTTCATCACTTCTGCAGAAACAGACCCCCCAGATGTTTCCTCCTCCTTATTCACGCTAATACACACGTCCGACCACTATCCTCTGAGCCGGGGTCAAAAATACACGCGCATAAATCGTGCTGTCACAATTTCGCGCCCAGACAGACGTCTTTGCTTACCGATAGTGATGGCTGGATTTTCAGTTCGTTCTCCGTCGCCATGAGCAGCCGTTCGATCTCTTTCACTTTCTGCTCTTTCTCAGGGTCCTCGTCGCCATAGTGTCTCTGGAGGGGCAGAATCGGAGGAAAACGTTAGCGGATTCCCACTTCGGTTCCCTTCACCCGCGCGTGTTTCCCAGAATGCACTGGTAGCGGCTGAGCTGAAATGTTCGCAAACATTTCTGGGGCAGGCATGAGGCGTTGCAGTTGTTTTAATTAGACACGCGCAGCAGGCCGTGGGTTAATTTGACACCATTTTCTCCATGTTTCAGTCAGAAGAACCAGAAGAACCTGTTATTTAAATTAGTTTTACATGCACCCTTTTAGATAATATAGCACTGTTTTGGTATAAATAAAAGAGGAGGCAAATTGACTAGTAGAATTAGGGATTGGGTATAATTGGATTACCTTTGAGGAAATGTTAGGATGGTATTAGGCAGAATTAGATGCATTCAAATTGAGTTTGAATGGGGTTGGGTTCTTTATTGTTCAATGATATCAAGGTGGACCTGTTTGTCCTGTGCTGTCGATGACATCTGATGTTATTGGGGTTTTAGAAATGAAGCTAATTAAATTGAACTTAGAAGCAGGAAGAGTTTCAGTTACGGTTTCTAAATTGCTGAAACGTTATGGCTTAAAGTCCTTTAATGGAGATGCCTAAGAGAGGTTCTGGATCTGGACCTGTGTGTTCTCTGGCTGTGTGGATCCTAGACTGGAACCACTAACTCTTTCCTCTGCCTGCTGCTGGGGACTGCTGGCCAACTGGCTGAAAGAAGGCCTTTTGAGGAAACTACGGGACGCACTCCATGTCTTTTATTGAGACAAGCTGTTTATAGAAGGTATAACTGTTGAGAACAATTCAGAGATCATGTACAACCTTTTATTTTTGATATATTTTGATATTTTTACTCCAGGTCATGTTAGCCCAGGCCTGCTTGCAAGTTTTCTTCCCTTAGAGTATAGCAGCAGTAGTACAATTAAACCATGGGTTTAATTAAGCTTAAATATGCATTAATAAACATGCCTGTTCATGAATCCACTGCATACTTTCATGAATTGTTGTAGTTAAAAGACCGACTAACCTAGTTTACGTCTCAATATAGTGTCAATCGCAGTCACTCTTCCTAAGTTTGTCTTAATAAAACCTTCATGGAGAAATAAGTGCCATGTTGTTGCTTTAAGAGATTAAGGAAAAAAAAGGAGTTATGCATCTTCTGTGAGAGTTGCTTAAAGTCCTTACTTGTATAGCAGCAGTTCCAGGCTGGGGAATGTTCAGGCTGTTTAAATGCAGAGGCATCAGGAAGGGCAGCTGTTGAGTCAATAAAAAGCATCATTTTAGGACTTATTTGCTCTCAGGACGTCGTAAACATTCACCGCCGTCTTGTTTTGCTGCGACAATCTGAAACCCGTGCGTGACGCCTGCTCACCCTGTGTGTTTCAGATATGTAGTTGTAGGTGACGGGAGGCAGCTGCGCGTGGCTCGGCGAGTGGTGGGGGAAGCTCATGATGTGATTGGGGGTCTTGATGTAGCCGTGGCTCATGGAGCCGCCGTTCTTCGACGTGTTCTGAAGGTAGCCCTCTTGCTCGACCTTTCGCCTCATGGTGGAGTTCCAGTGGTTCTTTATGGCGTTGTCAGTCCTGCGGGTTGCAAGGAAAACATGTATTAAATAAGAGACATTTATTTTCTTTAAAAAATACAAAATAACACACCCATGATCTACTGAGGCCGATTCCAAAAGCGCTGCTCGAAAAAAAAAAAAAACGCTATCAAGACAGACACACGCGGGGTGACTTAGATAAAGAAAGTCTCAGTCAAACACACAAACCCATGCCTGTAGTTGATAAGGTTATCAGAACATAGCAATTACAATAATCTTAGGGCTATCTCTCTATCTGTTGATATTCTACTCTACACATTTTCTTCATTAAAAAAAGCCAACCTGCCCTACGCTCCACGTCTGATTCTCATTTCGTTTCCCCTCTCGAGTGTCCTCTGTTTCGGCCTCCTAACCGCAGCGTTGCGCAGCTAACCAGCAAAAAGCTCTGTGATTCATCCAGCTTCTCGTTTTCCTCCCGTTTCCCCAAAAGCCTCCTTCGCTCTCCGCCTCACCTGCCAGGAAGCAGCTTGGCGATTTCCGCCCAGCGGTTTCCCAGCTTCTCGTGAGCCTGGTAGATGATCCTGTCCTCCTCCTCGGTCCACGACGTCTTCTTCACCTCCGGGTTGAGGTGGTTGTGCCAGCGCTCGCGGCACTGCTTGCCGATGCGTCCCTTCAGGTGCTTGGCGATCACCGACCAGCGCTTGGCTCCGTACTTCTGGACCAGCTCGATCACCTGCCGCCGTTCCGTGTTCGGAAGGGAGAGAGAGAGAGCGAGAAAAACAAAAGCGCAAAGCCAATAAGAGGAGGAGGAAGAGCGTAAAAAGGAAGTCGAAGGGTAGAGGATCGGCGTGGGGGGGAAAGGGGAAGGATGGAGTAATCGCAGGGAACAGAGGGAGAAGTAAAGGTGTGTAAAGATATGATGGGTAGAGGGGGAGAGAGAAAACACAAAACAAAACAAACATTACTTTTAACTCTTTGAAGCTCGCACACAATTCAGTTTCTTCTATTGAACTAACGGAGGTGACTGGGAACACCTGCTGGGGGAGCAGCGAGGGATTTTCCAGTGGAACTTTAGCCGCTCTGCTAATCATTGCAGCGGCAGCAAGCGGGCGGAAATTTAACCCCTTCGAATTAGCCGATTCCAAACACATCCACTGGCTGAGATTAACCAAGTCAGAAGTTGCGTAATAACAACTAGAAAGTGTGCAACAGCAGATGGCCGAATTGCTACAGAGTAGTTACTTTAATCACTCGGGAACATAAAGTAATTGTTTTTGATTCTTGCAGCCGCCTTCCTGTGAGTAAAAAAAAAAAAAAACTGTCCCTTCAAATAGACTCCAAGTTGAGTGAAGGGTCATCCTTCAGGTGCTCCAGGCTCTTAATGCGACACAGCGCCCAGAAAAAGGCAGGATTTTCTTACCCTCTGGTCCTCCTCTTTGGTCCAGGGCCCTTTAATGAGTTCTGGGTTGAGAACCTTCTGCCACCGGTGCTGGCACTGCACATCTGTGCGATTCTGAGAGGAGGATTGTGGAGAAAAGGAAATTGTCACTTTGCTGTCACAAAAGGGGTAACTTGCACGTTTAAATCTAATCAAGCAGAGCATTAAAGAAAAATGACTTAGTTTCAGACATTGGTTGGTTACCAATAAAGTCGCTGAAACATTCAACGATATGGTTCGAGCGCAGACTAACGCTGCACCACCCCTCTCCCCCACCTGTTGCTGGGGAATGCTAATCAGCTGGATCAAAGCGAGTTTACAGAAAAATACTAATTTGACTATTTGGAGAAAAAAAAAATTGCAGCCCTGAAAAAATACAAAAAAAAAAAAAAAAAACACAGACATCTATGTTGTGGAAACTAACTAAAGGAGCACCGCCCATCCATTCTGTTAGGATAATGGTGTTTTAAGGCTACGTCTGGCAAACAATGAGCTGCGCCTGCTGCACAATATCCAGTTAAAACTGCGACTAATACGAGTGTTTTGTCCTGTGTCTTTGCAAGTCAAAGCAGGAGGAATAATTGATGCTACTCTGGTTAAAGAAAAACAGAAAAGGGAGTCCATGTGTTTGCTCAAATACTTCATATAATGCCTACCAACACTTCTGATTTAGATGGGTTTTTTTTTTCTTTAAATGTATTACCAGCTCATGCCCCAATCTATAACTTACAGTTAATAGACTTGCAATTAGTTTCCAGTCGTCTGATCCGTGCAGCTCAACCAGTTTCTTCAGCTTCTCATCCTGAATAAAAGACAAAAAAAAAAAAAAAATGTAATGTCACTGCAATAGTCATCTCCTGCAACCAGACAGCAGCTAGTGAAAGAGATCAACGGGTGCTGTGAAGACGAGGATTTTAAGAGGATTTTAAACATTTTGGACTTTGTGGCATACCTCTTCGCGAGTCCAGCGCGTTTTGCCGAGGTGGCGTTTCCCCACTTTGGCAAGAGTCCCGTCATAGTCATGTTCGTACACATCTGTCTCCTCCTCATCTTCCTCGCTACTGTAAACACTACCAATGCACACAAACACACACAAAAAAACTCAGTTTAATCAATGTGAAAAAAAAACGTTTTTTATTAGATATTGGTCAAAACTTGGAAGAATCACTATGCATTTCTCTAATCATCTGCTTGGAGAATTAATTAAAAAAAAGAAATAACCTAGTCTGTACTCATCAGATGTCAAAAACAGAGAACCAGTCATTCTTGAAGGTCTGGCTGCAGGCTTTGAGCCAAGACACTCACAAGCAAAGAAAAAAAAAAAAAAAGAAAAGAAAAGAAAGAGGGAAGTACAGCAAGTGGAAGGGAGGGAGGGAAGGAGGGAGGGAGGGAGGGAGAAGGATGAACAGGTTCCAGTGTTTTTGGTTTCCACAGATACTGGGATTGGCACAAATGATCATCATTTTGTGAACCCCGGCATGTTCAGACCTGCAAGCGGCATTGTACATCACAGCCTTGCACGCATCCACATGCACGCTCGTTCACATACACACTCACGCACAAGGAACTGGTTAACCAATCAGACAATGGATAACGTGGAAGTCAGGTATGGTGCTTGGAAGAGAGCGACAGGTGAACAGACATCCCACAGTGCATGTGTGAATGTGTGAGGGGTATTTATTGTGCATTATCTTCCTCGTTCCACTTCTTTTTTTTTCTCTTTCTTTCTTTCTTCCTTTAATTAAGTGAAAGGTGTGACTGCATGATGGACAGCGTTATATTGTTAAATACACAATTCTAAGCTTAAAGAACGGACTATATCTCATGATTTTTGTTGGGTTTTTTTTCTGTCTGAAGCAAAGCACTACACATTTCTGTTTTTTTCCCAGCCTTGCATGATATAGCAAATTAAATGAACGATAATATAAATAAATAAATAAAAAGCTTACAAAAAAGGAGGGTATAAACAAATCTTATTCTAATAAGAATAGACATGTTTCACGCTCATGTCCTAAAACTGACCAACAAACATCAACAAGAACCACACAAAACTACCCATGTGCCAGCTTAACGCAAGTTAATTGGTAGAAATACACGGGGAGGCTCTGTGTAGCTAATAAATATAATTTATGGTGAGGTCATTGTCCGATAATAAGGGGGGGGAGGTTCTGGCGCAGGCACTGCAGAGGACGCTGTGAAAGCGCTGTTTCCAAAATAGCAGACTAGCGCTCCTCGCTTTCAGATGCTGCGGAACACTTGCAAACTTAATCAAGCCTGGTTCAGAAATACTCTCTTAATACCAGTCCTCCCTCCCCCCGGCGTTAATCTACAGAATAAATTACATAAAACAGAAAGCAACACACTCCGTGAAAAGCCCAAAGGCATCGGTCAGCAGACCGCAAGGCGCAAAGGGGGAGAGACACAAAATGACTAAAAAGTTTTGTGACTTAAGATCTGAAACCGCTTTTGCGCGTTCAATTCCCGATAAGCAGGCTGGTTCAATAAAGCTTTAATACGGTGATCGTTCCACCCGCTGTGTCCACGCACCGTGCCGTCTCACAGCGTGGCGTTAACGCGCGAGCGTGCGTATAGTGTTGTGTGCCACTGACAGCAGCAAGTGAGGAGCGCACATGCCAGATGACCACCACCTGTCATTGGCGCGAGCGCCACAAAGCTCACCATCAACAAATGCCAAGCAAACCCCCAGATGCTCTCGCGCACAAACCGCGCAAAAATAAAAAAATAAAATAAAAACAGAGAAAAAGAGCCAAAAGCCGATATTAAAATGCTGTGGGGGAACATAAAAAAAACATGCCGCTTTTAAACGCTCTGATTTCTCAGGCAGTAACAAGTGGAGGAAAACAAGAATTTTGCAAGAAGCAAGAGGAATATGAATAAAAAGAGAGTCTGGAGTAGTTTATCTGCTTTTCTACCTGTTTTTCGGCCGCCGAGTCATGGTAAAGTGTAGCCAGCGGCTTGCAGCAGGTTGCGCCGAGCCTGTACTTTCGCTATCTGCGCTGTGTTTGTTCTCCCTGAGCAGGCAGGCTGACATTAATTTAAACTGCTGCGGAGTCGCAGGGGGGCTCCTCCCTCCCCTTCACATCCCGGTTGATTTGGCGCTCCTCAGCCCTCGTGCTCCACTGCGCATGTCTACTATGCTGTTTACTTCACTTGCAGTCCGACTACTTTTTGAGACTTTAACAAAACGCATTAGTCGTTTAATTTTGTTGTTTTAAAATTATGCTTGTGGCTTTTATCGTAACTTAGCGTCTTCGCAAACATATATTGTGCTTTACCTCTCAGTGCTACAGCAGGAAACAAAAAGACGTCTTCACATTGACGAAGTGGCACTGAAACGCTCACGCCATTGTCAGGGGCGCTCTCTGCCTTATCATCCGCGCTAAACTTGTTTTCATTGAATTTACTTGCTTCTTCTTTTTTTTCCTTCAAAAACAAGAAGGAAAGTGGTGTGTTTGGACCTAAAAGAATAGGTTTGCACTCAAGGAAAAACGAAGTTAGAGTACTTCCAGCATGGAGCCACCTGTCTGGCGGAGTGCCCCCGCTGGTGTTGTTGCAGATGTTTTCCTGTGATAAAAATTTGCAACAAAACCTTGTCTTATCGTCCCGTGACAAAACCCGCCTACACAAACAAAGTTAAAGACATCAACTAGCACTAAAACTTCTTTGTGGGGAGTTATTGGTTTGGGTGCCTTTCTGTTTGCTGAGTTATTCCTGAAGTTTCCTTTTGAGTTCTTTCTCATATAATGCAAATGACCCATATCTCAATACGGAGCAAGTTGAGCCTGTTTTTCAGCAGCTCTCTCTGGAGGATGAGTAATAAAATAATGATCTTGCACGACTGGTATTTTTTTATAGTTATTTTTTATTTTTCCAGCCACTGCAGGGTCCTTTTGTATTCTGGTTCTTTTTTTGTTTTGCTTAATTTTTTTTCCTCCTTTTTTTTTGCATTTTCTATGTGCTGACACTGACCTTACTCAAGGATTCATTTTAGGAGGGAGGGGGCTTAATGCTTTATTTGTATAAATGTGTCTTCTCATTGTATTAGTTCCTCCATACGCGACCGTATTGTCCTGGTCACTTGTAATTACCATCACCCCAGAACAGCCTATTGTCCCAGTATAGGCTATTATAATAGTGGGCTGACAATGGAGTACACACATGCGCTTGTACATGTTGCCATGGACAGAAGGTTTCACTTTTGGATGCAACATAAACTGTACTTATAACACAAGCGGCAAATCATTACACTTGGTTATGGCTGAAAAAAAAAAAAAAAAAAGTAAAAATATGTTTACAAATCCACACGTCGCATGTTTGTATATGCAAAAGTTTGAGTCCGCTTATTTACTTCCAGTGATTGCCATCGCAGATCCGTGATGTAATGAACTGCTCTTGCCTGGATGCAGGTACTTCTTGGCCTCAGTTCTTACAAACACCTGTGTGCACATGCATTACCACCTGTGCCTCGAGGAGGTGGTGTTTCTATTCCATTCAAATCCCCAATTATATGGTGGCTACTTGAGATCACAATGCCTGATTCCCCATATACAAAAGAAAGTGGGTCGTTTAAAGGGATGAAGCATGTAAAGTCAATAAAATGTGTTGAATCACACTATTACCTAGATTAACTTCTGCTTTTATGGATTTAAGTGTCTATGGCTTTTTATTTGCACAAGTGGTGATATTTATAAAAATGCTACTTTTCCTTCGAGGGTAATATTTTCAACCTGCACCTTGTTATCTGAAACCAAATTGAGAGAAGGGAGCGAGGCTATGCAAAATTGTCCATAGTATGTCGAACAGGAAGCCCTGAGATCCATTGACTGTTCAGCCCGGGACATTTGCATGGGCGCGATTGGACAGGTTGATGGCAGACATTGTGATGGCAGACCACTTTGCAAAGCCTTGTGTGCACAGGTTGGCTCATTTGAATGATTTTTAATGACAGCTTTTGGGCCCCGGAGGTATGGTCCCATACGGCTTTCAAAACCAGAGCTGGGACAGCAAAACACGTGCATTGTTACTTGTGTGTATGGCCCTAGACTTTGCTTACTTATATGTGTATAGCTATGTTGTTACAAACATGAGCTCGCTGTGCTTAGCAGCTTACAAAATCCACAATGTTGTTTGAGTTATTCGGTAAACTTATTTCAAACACATAATGTAAACCGATATTATAGCTTTAACTATTTACAGTGGCTTCCAAAACCATTTATACCTCCTGAACCTTTTCACATTTTGTCACATTATTACCACAGCCTTCAGTGGATTTTAATGAGATTTATAAAGACAGACTAAAAGAACGTAGTTCAAAAACAGGACATGAAAGGAAAATATTACAAGATATTGAAGTTTTGTGCACAAAAAAAAATCTGAAAACTGCACTGTGCAATTTTCCCCCCCCTTTTTTTTTTGTATTATCCCAACTAAACCCGCTTCCCTGTCCCTTGTTAAGAAGATTATCCCCACAGTATGAGGCTGCCAACACCATGTTTTATCGTGAAGAGGGAACGTCGAGGAAGATGCCCAGGGCTAATGTTTTTGGCATTAAATAATTGATGAGATCACCTTCTTCCACATGTTTGCTTTGTTCCCTACATGGCCGTTGGCAAACAGAAAATGGTACTTTTTGTGGCTACCTTTCTGCCACTCATTCATAAATATCAGACCTGTGAAGTTTATAACTAAGAATTGTCTTAACAACAAATTATCCCACCTGAGCCGCTGATCTCCACAGCTCCTCCAGAGTTATCATGGCTATTTTTTATTTTTTATTTTTAAATTAACACTACACTTGCCCGACCTGCCAGTTTAGGTGGGCAGCTATTTCCTGGTGGGTTTGCAGTTGTGTCATACTCTTTCCATTTTTGGATGATAGATGAAACAGAGCTCCTTTGTTTTCCCAGGATTGTGATATTGTTTTTTTTAACTAATCCTACTTTAAACTTTAGGGGTATCGTGTGTAAGAGGGCAGCATCCAAATATACATCACCGTTTTTAGACTTTAATTTTATTTATCTATTTTTTTTAAGTCACAAGTTGTTGTTTTTTCAGACATGGACCATTTTTATTATAGTCTGTGACATAAATCCCCATCAAATTATTTGTTAAAAAGTTAGCTGTTGAAACTTAATTAAGTGTGATTATGGTGAAAGAGGATTAATTATGTTTTTAATTCCATTACTTGCAACTATAAGTGCCTCGTGTTTTCTTTCATTTATGTACTTTAGTTGTCAGAACTTGACTACCAGTAGCGCACGTTTTGCATTTTCTTTGGGGTGAGTTCCTGTCAAAGACTTCCCATAATGCCATGCTGCCCCTGGCAAAGTATGTAAAACATTATCTCATATCCAGTGCCAGCTCTTTAGACAGACTTGCCCCCTCACCCACAGCCGGCACAGTAGCTTTGTCTGCTGCTAGTGCAACATGATTAATGGGTGTTCAAATTTACATGCTGCTGTTGATGGATTTGCCTTCTTCTTCTTCTTCTGCTTTACCTGATCCTGTTAATAATATTCATACCCCTATAAAATATGGATAAAACCTACGGGAAAGTAAAAGGAATGGTGCACAACATGAACAGTCAGTTTAGAAACGTCCCTACTACTTAATAAACAATGCACTTGAATAGTCCGCTGATCCGCTCATTCTTCTAGCAATCTGTTGTTCCATCTGTTTAATCCAATTCATCATTGCATCATTATTTCTCACAGGAATCCTCCCTCTCCTACCGCCGCCGCTGATTCATTGATACGGCTTTCCCTGAACTCTGCGGCCACGTGTGCAGCACAGATTTGACCAGATAGCGTTTCACAGCCGTTCAAAGCGAAGCGAATGTTCAGGCGCATTTAGGTGTGAAAGATCACACCTTTGCTTCGTTGCAGCGCACTGCATACAATTTCATAGCATGTTTTCATCAATGTACCTCAGAGACTTAAATTTTTTATTTTTTTTATAAATAAACAGAAATAAAATGTATTTATCTTTAATCCTGCTGGATACTTTTTGTTGGGATTTCTTTGCTCATTTTATGCCTAAAATAGGCCAACTATACAGACAGGTAAGCTGTACCGACAACTCTATGAATTCAACATTTGCATTCTTTTGTCTGTCTTTCCACGAAGAGAATATGTTCCACATCCTATCGGGTCCTCTTTCGTGAAGTTGGTGTTTCAAAATGCCCCAGAAACATTTTGCTTGTGCACAAGGAAGAGTTCCCTCCGTGTCACCTGTGTGACCCTGTAAAGTGAGCGAGGCTTGCGTCTGTTTTATTTCTACGTATGTGCTCCATATGTGCAAGAGCAGTTGTTTATTTTCACATGTAGATGTGCAACTTCAAAAGCACAGGAAGTGGAATTTTGAGAGGGGAAACCTCCACCCACCCAGAGTGCACACACGCATGCGTTCTCTCAACCAAAGGTGAAAGGTGCAGAACCTATAGTAAACAACTCAGCCAGCGGCCTCTCGATATGAATGAACTCCCATACTTGGCTCCTGGTGACCTCAGTCGATTAAATATGCTCTTTGTCAAGCTCTCATTGGAAATAGAAGTCATAAATTGTGAAGATATTCACGACTTCCTAAGTAAAAGCTTTTCTTTGGTCTATTTTTAGTTGAGGGAGACACGCCAAGAATCACATTACATGTCACAGTGCAGATGTGCTGGAGTATATCTCACCTGCAGCACTGATCGTATCATGTTATATCCCCTGACATTTTCTGTGGGTAAAAATATAGAATATACTATAACATTCACATCCATACTATAATATAAACATCCATACTATAATATACACATCCATCTCTGTTTAAATAAAATTTGACTGTTGCGTGCTAGATGCAGAGCAGTGGGATAAAAAAAAATTCTGAAAAATATTAACAGATTTCCTTTCCTTTGTGGTAGGCAAACCATAAACTTCTTGTGATGCAAAGCTAGGTGGAAAATAGTGTGTCACTCTGTGTTATGGTTTTTTGTGAGGCGTAGACTGAGCTCAGATGGGCTGATTTCTAACCAGAGGGCATAACCTTCGACAGAATAGTTGAGAAATCCACACCCCAAAAACATTGTGGCTCAATAAGAGAGTGTTGCATGCAGGTGGTGTTTCTCAACTTGTTTCTGCACTCTGTTCATGACCTCTTGTACTGACAGCATCTCCGGGTCCTTGCAATATATATATATATATATATATATATATATATATATATATATATATATATATATATATATATTTATTAAGTGTATAAATACTGAATTTTGTCATATTACAACCATAAAATTGAATGTAATTTTTTTGTATTTATAGACCAGTTCAAAATAGTGCATAGCCTTGAAGTGGAGGGAAAAGGATGCATGGTTTCAAAAATCTGAAACATGCATATGTGCTTATGTATTAAGTCCTCTTTGATGGGTTACACTTAAAGGAAATTGAGTGCAGCAAACATCTTCAGAAGTCAATAAGTTAGCAAAAAACTCCACCTGTAACTATGCCCTTTGAGGGACTTTTAAAGTCTGTTAGAGAACATTAAAGGAGCATAGCGTAGGTTCCAGGACTTTTGCAGACGTTTGCCCCCCTTCTGGCGACAAGTTGAAATGACAGAAGTGTTGTGCATGGGAGAAGAGGGAACGCACCGGCCGTTGCGACTGCACAGGTCCTTTGTTTAGAGGCGTAATGTCTTCTGAGGTAAGAAAGTTATAAATATTGAAGTTAGCCCGTGTTCTCTCGCCAATGCACCAATTACGGACGAAACTCAACAAAATAGCCAGAGCGCATGTGCCACGTCAATTCGCACGCCCAGAGGATTCAGCCTGTATCACTCTCTCTAATCCAGCCTTTCGAGGCAACTGTGGTAAACAAAGGATACCTAACTTTACATGTTGGGCAAATGTAACGGAATGTATGGGAAAGAAAATAAATTATATTTAACTTCAAAACTTGCACTATGCACCTTTAATGAACAGCATCATGATGACCAAGGAACACTCCAGATAGGTTAAGGATGAAGGTGTAGAGAGGTTTAAAGCAAAGTTAGGTTAAAATAATTTCTCAACATTTAACAGAGCATTGTGTGATCCATCTTTCATAAACCGACCAGGTAAGGAGAGCATTAATCCCAGAAGCAGCCAACAGGTTGATGGAAACTCTGGAGGAGCTGGAGAAATGCAAAGTAATGGGGAAACTGTTACCTGCGCGGTCTGAGGAAGACTGACGAGGAGGAGGAAGAAATCTCTGAAAAGGCTCATTTGCGGTTTACCACAAGCCGTTCAGTAGACACAGCAAACATTTGGAAGAAGGGGCTCAGAGTGTTTAAAAAACAACTGCACATTGCCTCCAACACACTTTTGCCACCATAAACCACGCTGGTGGCAGCGTCATGCTGTGGGGATGCTTTCTTCTGCAGAGACAAGGAAACAAAGGAAAGGAAAATGCTGGATGGAGCTAAATGCTGTGTGAACCTGGAAGAATACCTGCTAGAGGCTGAAAGAGACTTAAGACTAAGGAGGAGGATCACCAAAGATAAAATGGATTGCTTCACATCTGAGACCAGTCAGAATGAGACAGGGATGTGCTGAAAGACCTATTAAGACTCGAGGTAGCTGCATTTGCAGACAAGAAACTAAACCACCGATAGGCTTCTTTTTGTCTTTATCTTCACCCTTATCACGGCTGTCAGCTTCAGCATTGCTTTCAGGACATGATCCCCCCACGCAGACACACCCACCCACGCAGTCGGATGAATGCTATATCATTTACATGGAATTAATAGGATTACTACTCATTTCGCTGTTTTAATATTATATTTTTGCGTTAGTTTATATTTAGGCGCTTGTTCAACAGCCTGACCGGAGGTCTGTTTGGAAAAGCCCATAAACTGTGGAGTTCTTTGTGAACCTATGTTAGTATAACTGATTCCAGGCCACGTCGGCGTAAAAGGAAGTTACGTCAGAGATAACAAAATATTTGTTTTTATTTATTTTTTTGTTGTTGTTGTAAAAATAAGCTTTTATTGCGGCCAAGCAAAGTGCGCAAAAGTTGTAAAAAAATAACTTGCAGTTTTATATCTAATTTCTTTATTTTCGAGGTGGCCTAGTTAAGTCAGTTTTACTTTGCTATACGTTGCACAGAAGCGACCTCAATGGCTGTCGGGGTGGTGATGCACATGTCCGCGAGCTGAATAACATTCACTCCGGGACGGATAGGGGGAATTCGCTGGCAAAATGTCTCGCCACAGAAATGTTCGAGGATACAACTATGATGAAGGTAGAGAGCTTTCACGTGGAGCTGACACTTGTTTAAACCTAAACGCTAGGCCTTGTCGTGCTACACATGCTAGCCGCTAAGCTAACCGTCACCGTTGTTTACTATTGCGTTGCTAACGGTTAAGGCTAGCTTATGCGTCTGGCAGAATAATGTTGCTTCGTTGTCTCTTTGCAGCCAATCCAACCCAAGTGGTGTCTGCTTTTCTGCAAAATTACTTAGATCATTGGACATTTTTATATCAGAACACATGCTATAATGCGGGGTTAGCAAATTATAACGCTGCGAACATTGCTAGCGGCTGCTAGCTATTTAACATGTCATTACATACGGCCGGGTGTTCTTATTTATTGTTGTGTAGATTTTAGTTTTTAGCCTGGAAATCCTGAAAATTTGTATTGTTCTGAAACCGGCACTCAGCTGTTACGGTTCACATGAGTAAACAACCTGGATTTATAAGAACTGGCGACAAAGCAAAGGGGCAGCTGTCAAAAAAAGGACTACAGCTGTACTCTACAAACAATATACTAAAGTGTTGAGCAAAGTGATAAAAGACGAATATTTAATTCCATTTTTGTTTTTCTAGACTTTGAAGATGATGACATGTTTGGACAGTCTGTGGAGGATGACTACTGTATTTCACCAGCAACAGGTTGGTTATGTTATTGATAATGATTGGGATTCTCTGCTCCTTGGTTTGACACGCAGTATTTGTCTAGGAAATGCCATGTATGTTGATTAACAAACAGAGGAGTATGTTGAAATAAACTGTCGGTACTCTCTAGATGGTCAAACTTTTCAATAATTTTTTTGTTTGTTTTTACAGTCTTCATATTGTTTTAAGCAAAATAGTCATAGGCTGGTATAGTATTCTCACCGTGATAACCTTGACCATAAACACTACAGTTCCACACTATCACGAAATGGATACAAAATTCACTTTATACAAGCAGCCAGCTTGTGTCTGTCTTAACCTTTCTCTTATTTATCCATCTTTCTGTCTCTCTTTTTATGTTTCTGTCTCTATTGTGTACATTTATACACGCTTATATTTTGAAGGCTACCTGTCATTATTCCTTCCTCCTTGACTGAATGTAAATCTCTTTCAAAACTAGATATACCAGAGTTTCTAATATTTTTGAGCATAACGTTATTCAGTTTTAATTTTATTACATTTGGACCTGCTTCTGATCCATTCATGGGTAAATTGTATTTTTGTAGGACAGCTAAAAATGACCATACAGCCATTTACTTGTTGAGAACGTTCTGCATTGAGTTGTAATGTTTATAATAACCGAGTTTAGACACACATTATCATCCTCATATTTGTATTAGGCAAATTTTCTCGGGGCGCCACGTGAAATGAACAATTGCTTCCCTTTTCTGTTGTAACAACAGAAAAAGGACGCATTTATCCTGTTGTATCTCACGCTCCCCATGCAAGCAATACTCAGGTAACTACTTCCAAAAGAAGTAGTTACCTGAGTTACATGATTGATTGGATAATTTTTGTAAACAAGCAATATGTGTGATGATCACCAATGGTGTGCAGAAACACCAAGATAACTGTTATAAACTATTGATTAGCACTTCTGACAGTTTGTCTCTCTTCAAACCAGTGGCGCACATCATGCTGTAACACTTTCCTTCATGAACATGTTCCCATGTTTTAGCTTTTAGTTTAAACCCAACTTAAAATTTGGAGAAATTTACTTTTATCAGCTTGTTTCGGTAAGAACAGTTAGCCCCCGCGCCCAGCTGTAGTTCTACTTGGAGATCTTGATAAACTTTATTGGGTTTGCATCAGTGGCTAAATATTTTTTGGGGGGATGCACTGCAGGTTGGAGATTACCACACAATAAACTGTTCCTCAATGTAAATCCAGCCAGTGTTACTGGCCTGCTATTGGATTAATAAACCAGGTCAATCCGGTCCAAGTTCCTTTATCCACTTTTTTTCTTCCAGCGAAAGCCTCGTGAAATTATTATTTTGTTAATAAAGAACCTCATTTTCCTCCGCTGCGCCATTCTCCTCTATCTTGTTGTTTTTGTTGTCCGACTCTTCCGTTTGCATCATGTGCACATTTAAGCTGCCAGTGCAGTTTAAAAGCCTTTGTAATTATTTTGAAGAATTGCTGAGTACTGATTATTTCAGTTCAGTTTATTTATGTATTTCCAATTCAATAAAATTAACCTGAATGCGCTTTAGAAAACAAGTCCAATTAATTGTCAGTTATAAAGAAATGGAATCACATTTGTCCAATTCATAACAGTATAATGCAGTGTAGTAAAGTTAATTTGATCATTCTTATGTTAATGACATAAAGATGACTGCAGGAATCCAGTCACCTGGTTTGCAGCAATTCCTTCTCCTGAGCAAGCATGTGGAAAAAATCTAGAGATAATTGCATTGAATCATATTGGATTGATAATTGTTTACCGTATAACAGGTTTGTGTTTAGCCTTTATTTAAAGGTATTTCCGTTTATGTAGCCAATCAGTTCATCTATTCACGCCGGGAGCTGCAAGCACCGAAAGAGGAGACTTTGGAGGAGGAAGAATATGAAGATGAGGATGTTCCCATGTCCCCTTGTGTTGATCTCAACCTTGACCCTCTTGATCAAGGTACTTATTAAAAAAAAACCTTTGTAACCACATAAGGTTGATCAATAATTTAGTTTGTCATTTGTCATGATATTTATACCCAATTTCCTGTCTACATTCGTCCCGTGTCTCTCACTTCTTAGCGAAGCTGTACTCCTGTCTGGACCACATGCGGGCAGTACTGGGAGACGCAGTGCCAGACTCCGTCCTGACCCAGGCTGCCTTGAAACACGGATTTGACCCGCAGAAGGCGCTGGATGCAGTGCTGTGTGACGACACTAAAACGGCCCCGGTCACCAGAAGTGGAACCGAAGACGTGCCGTTAGTTGACCGAGTCGTCCAGGAGAAGACGCCTCTTCCACAGAGAACCAAACAGGAGACTGTGGCTGAGAAAGGTACGTCGGTACTGAATTAGATTCTGATTTTCATGAACTGCCGAAGTCACCGCTTTGCCAATTTGTCAAAACGACCCAAAAACCGAGTACCAGTTAAGGTCCTTTGGCAGATTACTGCTATTTGTACCCAGAAAAGCTGAAATGACAACTATGAAATGTTAAAGAATTTACATTATTAACAGCTTCTATATGAGCTGCTGAGAAATTACGGTAGAAAATAGTTTCCTTTTGACTTTACATGGCTACTGAAAATGGCTGGATATATTTCTTCCATTAGTCACATCGTCCACACTAAAGAGTATGCATTACCGTGACCTGGTAGGGTAGTGCTATGATGCGTTTATTCACAAGTACAGCTCCGAAAATTTAGAATATTGTGGCACAGTTCAGTAATTTCGTATGAGTAAAACTCATACGTTACATAGATGGAAATATTTCGAGCTGTTATTTCATGTAGTTTTGATGATAATGGCCTTGCAAATAACAAAAAGCCAAAATTCAGTGTGAAATACAAAAGATATTTTAAACAGAAATGCCTGAGTAAATTCTCAGTTATCCGGGTCCTGGCAACGGTAAACAGGCTTAAATCAGCGGCAACCAAACCTTCGCTCAATTTTTCTGAAAAGTATGTCCACTTTTATGTATTTAAGATAAGATAAGATAGACTTTATTGATCTCACGTTGGAGAAATTCACATGTCACATCGGCTCAGTAGTCAGGAGAAGGTGCCAAAAGTAGGAAAAGGTGCCTCAGTTATATACAGTGTATCTTCATATACACTGTATATAACTAATGCACCTTTTCCTACTTCTTTGGCACCTTCTTAACACTTTGGACTGCTGCATCAGTGCTGCGTGGCATAGATGTGATCATCCTGATGTTCTGCTGAGGTTCAGTCCAGATGGCTTTGATAGCTGCCTTCAGGCCATCTTCCTTTTTTGGGTCTGGTGTCTCTCATCTTCTCTTGACAATACTCCATTGATTCTCTACGAGGTTCAGGCCAGACCAGTTTGCTGACCAAACACCCACAGCAGCACCATGGTTTGGTGCCTTTGGCGATGTGGGCCGGCAAATAGTCCTGCTGCAAAATAAAACCAGTGTCTCCATAAAGTTTGCCAGCAGAAGGAATCACAAAGTGCTCTAAAAGGTCCTGGAACATGGCTGCATTGAAAAGCCAGTGGACCAACACCGGCAGACCGCAAATCACCAGCGACTTTAGAAACGTCCCATTCAACTTCAGACATCGTAGATTCTGTGCCTCCACTCCTCCTCCAGACTCTGGGACCTTGATTTCCAAATCAAATGCAAACTTTACTTTCGCCTGAAAAGAGGGCTTTGGATGGCTGTGCAACAGCTCCTGCTGCTGTCTCTCTTTCTCATATCAATGGCCTGACATGAGTGATGAGACACGTGTAGCCCATGTGTAGGATTCATCTGTGCCTAGTGGCTCTTGATGCACCGACTCCATCCTCAGTCCACTTCTTGTCACGCTCCCCCAAATTTCCTTGACAGTCATCTCTGGGCTGTGGTTGTCCCTGTTGCTGATGCGCCTTTTCCTACCACACAACTTTTTATGAGTATGCTTGGCTACAGCACTCTGTGAACAGCAATAACCTTTTGTGGGTTACCCTCATTGTGGATATCAGTCAGTGACTATCCTCTGGATATCTATCAAGTCAGTAGTCTTCCTCATGACTGTGTAGCCTTCTGACCCAGACCGAGAGACCATTTAGAGCTTCAGGAAACTTTGCAAGGGGTTTAACCTAATTGGCTGTTTAGGGCGTGTCACCAGGAGTTTCCATTATTTAACTTTTCCACAACATCCAAATTTTCTAAAATACTGATTTTTGGGTTTTCATTGTCTTTAGGCCATAATTATCCAAACCACTGGAAATAAAAAGTTGAAACATTTCCACCCAGTTGATCTCTCGCATCCCTTTATTAATGAATGCGTTGTTGCAACATGTTAAGATGTTTTTCTCTGTTTCTGTTATCTATCCAGTATAGGAATGTGTTTATTTTGTTTAATATTTCATTTTGCTAAGATTTATTGACTTACATGGGGGGGAAAAATCGGGGATTTGGTATTCTTAGAACTTGTCAGCATGGGTTCCGGCGATATATTTAAATCATGCAAATGATTAACAAAGTGCCTTCTTCCTGTTTTCCCCCCCCTCCTTACTGACGGCGTGCGTGACCCGCCTTCTGCTCCGCGCTGCCTTTTTGTCCCCTGACATCGCCACTTGGCTTTTGTAAGGTAAGGAGCCCGCTTGTTTCACACAGACAACGCACACACGGCACACACACATACCCAACCAAGCGCGCTCGACACACAGAGCCTGTCGTCGCAACGAAAACCCGAGCCGGCGAACGGCAGCCGGGCCAAGCCAAGCGTTCACCCTGAACGTGCCGGTCTAGGCATCAGCTGTGCCGCCAGCCTGGCTCAGCTCATGTCTGAGCATGAGCAGAGGAGTAAACCAGGGGCAGATGATGCAGGCCGAGGGTCCGACGCTTCCTCCTTCAGCGCTTCTTTCACGTCGGCGTCTAATTCCCCGCTGTCGGCCGGGTCTAGTCAGAGCAGTTTTTCACTCGGAACCCTGGCATCTTTACAAATGAGTTCGCCGCCACAAACATCGACTCCCTCCATTCTTTCTGCTTCACTCAGTAATCTGTCCCTAAACAGTCCTAAGGTAGCCGCAGCAAGCTCCGCTCTGGCTCCTCCGCCCGGGTTCGGAAGCCTCGCTTCTGTCCTGCGAACGAGTCCGCTCTCAGTCGCAGCCCCCGTAGGAGGCCCATCATTGGCTGATTTAATCCAAGAACACTCGAACCGCAGTCCCTCTTTAAATAACTCGCCGCTGACTTCTGGTGGTGGGGTACACCCTGTGAGGTGTCAGGGAAATGCCACTCCCTCTCTGTTCGACCTCGCCTCGCAGCATCAAACAAGAAGGGTTCACTCTGAACGTGAAAGCGCAGAAGGACTATTAAACTCCCTTCTGTCGCCATCTTCCCTGGCCGGGACCGTCGCGTTGTCAGATCTGGCCCAGCAGCATCAAACCAACTGTGCCTCTGGCTCCTTTCTGCCCGTCGGCTCTGAATCTCGAGCAAATGCACCGAAGCAACCACCTGGCCTCCCCGAGCTACCTTCTTTGTCGCTTTTCGTATCTGAACATAAAGGCGAAACCTCAACCACCTCAAATGGGTCGCCAGGCACCCTCAGCTCCCTTGTGTCACCAGCAAAACCAAAGAGGGCTGACGTGTTGGCACACAGCACCAAAGAGGGCGGGACCAAGCGCAAGCTCGACCACAAACCACCCCAGCAGGTCTGCAGGCCACCCGGGCCGGGTCAAGGCATCAGCCTGAGCGCGCTCATGGACCAGGCGGGCAGAACGAGCCCCCATCAGCTCGACGGCGACCTGCCCTCACCGTCGTCTCCGTCTCCCCTCGGCTCGGGCCAGGATTGGTCCGTCTTTGCCAAACCGTCGGTGTTTGCCATCACTTTGTCATTTCAGAGCCGCAGACAACAGAGGAGGAGGAGAAAGATCCAGAAAGGGCAAAAGGCAAAAAATGGTTATCAGTCCTTCCTTCTCAAACCACAAAACAAATCCAAAGAGCCGTTTCCCCCACTTTTTCCTGTTGTACCTTTCCGTTTCGACTCTCCTTCTCCTGACGACGTCGTTCGAGCCAATCAAAGCAAAGCTTTCACACGATAGACTCACGGAAAGACTTGAGTTGGTGCTAAATATTCCTATTTTTAATGGAGAACATTTGTTTTTGTTGTGTTTTTTTTATTAGCTGGAAAAAAATGGCTAAAGAACAAAAAAAACATATAGTGTTGTTCAAAATGAGTTTTTTTAAAAAAAGTCACATAATCGAAGCAGCTGGAGTTTGGGACCAACAGAAGGAAAGACCTGATCTGAAACTGTTCCACCTGTATTATGGATTTCTTTTTTTTTATAGTGTTATATTAACTTACAGACCAGAATTGCTGAACTAAATCTAAAAACTCTGGCAGCTTGTTTAAATAGATTTGCTCTGAAACTCCTGAAACTTTTTTTTAAAAAGACTTTTTAGACCTTTTTTCAGTGTTCTCTTTTGCCAGCCTTTCTTCTTCAGCATTTTAAGAGCTGAATCTTATTTCGTATTCCTTTTGTGCCTGGAAGCATCTTTTAAATTTTTTTGTAGGACTGCAAAGTTTGATCAAAGCGAGAGAAAATAAAGCTTTTCACTTCAGGTACAAACCCTTTTTCTAGCCTGCATGAACTCTAAACAGAGGAGGGGGGGGGGGGGGGAGGCTTTGTTTGCAGGTGTGCTGCAGCGATTGGAATATGGATCAGCTAACCATTGTGCTGGTTTACTGCTGCCTGCGTTCCAGATCGTGAGGTTGGCTTTTTGGTTTAGGGGACACCTGGAGATTTTCCCATGAGCGAACAAGAGCGCAGACACACAAGCACACGTGCGTACAGACGCTCGGAAGAGACGAGCGAACTCTTTTAAGTGTTTGATACGTAAATATGGATTTCATTTGGAACAAGAGCGTTTATGAGCCTTTTAAAAAAAACGATTATTGTGACGTGCACTGGGTGTTCTCTTATTTACTGAAATAAAGTTTAAGAATTGTATGCTACATTAACATTCGGCATGTTTTTGTGTATGCATTTTAATACTTTGTCTGAGAAAACACATTTTTAAGCATGCGATCGATTTGGAAACACACACACAAAAAAAAGCTGCATTCCTTTTTGTGATTCAAAAACTGGATCTTTGTTGTCTGGGAAAAGTCAGACCTGTGAAATATGCCACTGGCATGATCCAAATGTTAATTACTGGCCAAAGTAGCGAATGCTAAATATTACTCCTTCTTTGTTTGTTGCAGTGTTTATATATATTTTTTGAACACACGTTTGTGTTTATTTCTGCAGATATCAAAGAAAGAAATGTCAAGTTTTTGAGACTGAACTCCAAGTACTAAGACTACTAAAAACGTGCTGCACTCATACAATACAATACCACTTTAACTATTTAACATTATATATTGTCACTACAGCAAGTTTGTCTTGTTGGGATTTTATTCCATCAATCAACACAAGAAGGTACATAATTGTGAAGTGGAAGGAAAAGGGCACATTTTTATTTCCAGTTTTTGAAGAAACGTGCTGCAAAGTGTGGCATGCCTCCTAGAGTATTGGATCATTTTTAAAGTCTTAGATTTAGACTTTGGGCTATAGCAATACGTGAATATGTCTCGATCTAAACCGGTGCATGTATATACCCATTTCTCTATGGCGGTTCTCCTGCTGAAAGGTGAACGTCTGTCCCAGCCGCCCATCAACTCTGACTAAGTTACCTTTCCTTTCCTTGTTGAATGAAAGCATTCCCACAGCATGATGCTGCCACCTTCGTGGTTCGCTGTGGGGTTGGTGTGTTTAGTGTAAAGTGCTGGATTTGTGCTACACAACATGTTGATGGCAAAAAAAAAAAAGAAAAGGGAGGGGGAAAAAACAGTAAACAGGGCTTCTCGTGGTTTTCTTTTTAGCTCTCTTCTATGAAGATCAAATTTCTGGAAAACATGACTAACCTGTGCTTCTCCGAAGCTCCTCCAGCGTCACCCTCGGCCTCTTGGCTGTTTCTCTGATTTACCAGGTGGACGGCCACGTCTCGGTAGGTTTGCTTTAGTGGATCTAACAACGCTAAGTGGGATATTGATTTATAATCTAAACTTTCCTTTTAACTTATTTTCTGCTGTGTTCCATGGTCTTAATAGTAATATTGGTTCCATAATGGCCTATCACAAACCTCAGAGGCCTTCACAGAACAGCAGGACTTGTACACACAGGTGGACACTGAAGCCAATGTTTTGCTCAGCATTTTAATGGGGGATGAACGCAGCTACACACAAAAATGATGCGTCTCTCAGAGCTATATGTAAAGACTAAATAAAACCCATGTATCGAGTTCCTTCCACTTCACAGTAAGGTGCTACTTCCTGTCGGTCTATCAAGTTAAACTTGAATAAATAAATCGAAGTTTGTTGCTATAAGTAGAGTATGGATGCTTCTCCAAGGCACTGTAAAACCACTTAATCCGTATGTTTCTAGCTCCATAAAATCCCATCTTTATTGACGTAGTTGTCAGGACAGTTTTGTGTTCTGAATTTGATGATTAGTGTCTCACTTTTCTTGCACCTACAGAACCATATTTGGGTTAAGAAGAGCAGGTTTAGTTTAGCGTGTGTGTAAACTTTACGTCGGGTGGGAAGAAACCTGAGTGTGACCGACCCCCAGGGTGTCAGACTGAGACTGGAAAAAAAAAAAAAAAAAAAAAAAACAAGCACTAAAGTGTATATAGGGGCAAAAATGACTTGTCAAACAGGATTTTTTTTTTATAGAACAGTGTAACCATGGGGGCTGGGGGTCAGGTTTTGGAAAAAAAAAAAGTTTTTTCAAAACCCGTGAATAAGGAGGGGTTTGTTTCACCATGATCATATGTGGCTGACTGGAAATGAGCAAATACCTCATTAATAAGTGGGTGTGTCCAGCAACTGCTCTGTCCTTTTTGTCTGAAGGCAAGTCAATGTGTGGGTTTGTGCAGGAAGCTGCAGTCTTGGAGAAAATGTCAGCCCCAAGCACACGTCGGCTCTCTGCAGCAGCCGATCAGCTTGCTGTGTGTGTGTGTGTGTGTGTGTGTGTGTGTTTCTTTTACACCACCTACGTAGGAAAATCTGATCATGTCTCTCGACTTTCACAGCTTTGACAAAGGCTATGGCAGATTAAATCATTTAGCGTCTTTACAGGCTCTGCGTTTCTGCAAGGCGTATATATGTTGCACAAACGCTGTTGTTTGTGAAGTGGTGCCAACACTGGAAAATACCATTTTTACTCTCAGCAAGTGGTCAAAAAGAACGCAGGTGCGTTCAGTCTTACAAGTCAGCAGCGCTGCTGCTTTGTTGTGGTGCGTGATGCAAAAGGACAAGTTGTCTAAGAGGGGAAACATGGGCTTTGACTTGTATGGAAAAACAGGCATTTGAATGGTGTTTAAGACATAGAAGCGGTTTAGGTTTTGTTCTTAGGATATAGTCTAGGGTTAATGTTTCAGGAGTGATTTTTATGCAGGTTGAGCTTCAATGGTCAAATATGACCAAATCTTCGTTTGTCCTTTTTCTGTTTATTTCATGCTGCTGCTAGTTTTAGATTAGAGGCTTTAGCAAGGTACCTTTTTTATGTTACTGCGTGTTGCTGTTTTTAGATCAAAACAAGTCTATGGAGGTGCAGAGGCATCTAGCTTTCCACCTCGGCTCCTATTATGCGTGTCACTGTCTGAATCAAAAATTAAAAACCAGCCAGTGAGAGCCGTGAAAGAAGCAGTTTGTTGTATTAAATCACCGCTGTGGAAAAAAATAAGAGCCGTGATGCAAACCATATGAAAAGCTAGACAAGATATGACATTGTGGTTAGATTTGTCCAGAGATTTTAATGCAACTGAACCGACTCAGTTATGCAAAGCAAAAACCTTACTTGTTTGGCAATTTTTGTGATATCTAAACCAGACTTTTTTTTTGCAGTTTGAAATACAACCCTATTACACCATTTCTGTAGTCTGTTGGCTCGCTTCGTCCTTGTGATCAAGTTAGAGGCAGACTGTTGGGGAAACAGCGCTTAAATCGCTGTTGAAAGATAGCCTTGTTTTCTTAATCCTTCTCACTGTCCATAATTGGCATTTTTTGGAAGGATGAGTTATACTAGCAATAGAATAAATGAGCACTTTACGTACATTCATCCATTAAACACTGGAGATTTGTTGCTACTCCAAACTTACTTACTTACTCAACTTACTAGCATCTCCATTCTTTCATAACCATCCCGAAGCTTCATTTTCATATAGATGCTATTTATGATGAAGCAATATGGCAGCTTTGTTCTCTGTAAATATCTGGCTCCTTCACTAGTTTCCATTTCTGAATAGAAACTATAACGGAGAGGGGGTCAGTGCCTGCCTAGCATCAAAGCATCGATGCCAAACCACCGATATTTGTTTTTCATATCATTAACCTTATGCTGTGTTGTAGGGCTGGGTAATATTTTAAAAATATTGAGACTAAAATAAAATAAAAAAAATACCATTTTTAATTTCTATAAGGCCCACCTAAAATGATTAAATTTAATCCGGTGTGCCTTTTATATATGATTGCTGTTGTGCTTACTGACTGATTTTCTGTGGTAAAATGCGCTCAAGAATCTGTTATAATGTGTAAGCACAACTTTGGTTAGCAGCGAAGTCGCTCCGCTCAATGGATATTTGGAGCATCACGGTACGCTGTGTCACTACCTGATCGGACCCCTTAGCTGTCTACAAGACCGCCTGACTGTAATGTCTAAACTAGAAGTGCATTCATGTAAGGGAGCCGCGACCAGAGTACGCGCTAGCAACAATAAACCAAGTAAGTTAATTCAATATAAAAGTTGTGTTTATTTTGGCCTTATGTTAGAAACAGGGCAGTGTTGACCAACTATTTGTCTGGTCACCCTACCGGAGGGGCGGGGTGATATTACACACTTGGGAAGAATATGTAATGCGCCTCATAATCGGGTGTGCGATATATGTGGACAAAGACGCACATAGACACATTAATTGATGGTGCGCCTTATGAGCCAAAAAATACAGTAAGCTGAGACCCCATTGTTTATATTGAGATTGCCTATGTTGCATTATAATTGTACTTTTATGTAATCCAGTAGATTATCTTCTGGCTGTTTCTCATATATATCTACAGCTGTTTGTTAAAATAATGTGCCTGTTAGACATTTGGGATACAGCGTTGATTCAGAGATTCCTTTTTATGATTACTTTATAAAAAGAAAAACGTGGAGATAAATATCCTACATCGGCATTCAGCCTCAATATGTTGAGTTATTGTTTTTTTGTCCATATCGCCCAGCCTTACTGTGTTGTAATCAGCGTTGGATCAGATGTGGGAAGGGTTTCACACTCCTTGGCGAAGCCCGTCACATTTGATCGCTGCAAAGCCAGTTGGATTTGCTAGTAGCTGTGGTACCAGAAACAATGCATCCATCCATGTTAAGTATTCATACACGAATCGGGCATTCTCACAAGCAGTACTGTTGTTTTTATTGAGTTAGAAAACATCAGTAGTGCAAATAAACAGCCATGTTGAATTTGAGTTCATTTGGAAAGTTGTGGGACCTCTGACTTTCCAGGTCGATTTCTAACTTCACCTCATTTTATTTAAGTTTATTCTCTTTTAATTTAAAAATTCCAGCTTGTACAAACTCCATGTGTCATTAGTATCCCATTTAACCTGCTTAGTTTAGGAGAAAGACACTGACTTTTTATGAATGTAATGTTCCAAAAGCAATGCTTCAACCCAAGCTACTTTCAGTTGCCACTTAGTGGGTTTATAACTGGGTTGTATTTTAAAATGGTTAATTTTATAAACCCAGTTTGGAAATACAAGGGGCAAACTCTGCATTGCTGTTTATAAATACAGATCAGACGTCTGATATGCTTGCCAACATTGTAAAGAGAGTTTATCAATGCTGCTGGTTGCTAAAAAACTGAATTTATAAATTCAGGACAGGAGTTTGGAGGATAACCATACAAAAAAAGTAATTGGTGTAAATTATAATATTAGGATGTGATTGCTAAAGAGTAGAAGTGAAAAACATCCAACTGGCTTTTCTTCTTTGGCTAATCTCCAGAAAAGGGTTAGGCCACCACTTAACTCTTTAAAAACCTAAAAAGGTTTTGCAGAAAGTAGATGATTAGATGCTTATATAAAACATTTAGGACTATGCCTTTTACATTCTACAATGTAGGGGTGCAGTTTGGGGACAGCACTTTATTTACACATTTGATAGCAGTAGGTTTTTTAGTTTTGAAGAACTTGTTATGACTCAAAGATGAGTGTCTGCTGAGTAGGTTGGAGTAGGGGATGTTGAGATCGCTTCTGGCATGTTCACAGGTGCTAATGTCTTTTTTTGTGTATGTTTGACTCATTTTGAAAAGGGGTCATATAGGTCCTCCTCATAGCTTTTCCCTCAGGCACTAGTCTCATTTCCTTAGCAATCATTTTCATTCTTGTCTTCAGTGTTTCAGTATGAATTTAATTTTATTCCCAGACAATGTCATCATCTAATATTTTTGTTGCAAAAAGTGGTTCAATTTCAGCAAAACAGAAGAAATTTGTTTAATTTCATCACTGTGCAGTTGAAACCAGCTATTTGCTTGGATTGTATGAAAAGACACGCATTTCTTTCCTCACTCTGTCATTAAATCAGTTTAAATTGTTATAGGTCAGTTAGACGACCAAAAGGATTTTCTTTTTCAACTAAATATCAAAATTATGAGCAAAAATATTTTCTGGATAATTTCTTAAAATCTTACATGCAATTCCTGAGTATTTGGTAGCTTTGCTCCAAAACTCAGATTTTGGTCAGCTTGTTTTTGGGAGTCCTATCATAAGCTTCTTACAACCATCTGTAAGCTGCATTGTAAATAATTAGGCTCTATGCCAAATTGTCCATTTTAGAAAACCCAGCTGTGTCTAGGCTTCATCTTTCTGCTGACGTCTACAGCTCCTGCGTCAATTTTCCCACATACTATTTCCTCATGATGCCATTCCAGTCTCTCCTGCAGCTAAGCACTGCCACAGCGTGATGCTCCCACACCTGTACTTCACAGTTGGGGTGGCGTTCCCAGGGTGGCGGCTTTCTCCCGTTTTCCTCCAAATATATCAATGGACATTAATGCAAAAAGCTTGAAGATTTGTTGTATCAGACAACCTCTAAGAGTTAAGGTCACTGTTCCTGTGTGTTTTTGCAAACTTGATCTGTCTGTTATTGTGTTGGGAGTACTGGCTTCTTCCATTTCGAGTGGCCTTTCAGCCCATGTTTATATAAGACTCTTTTCTGTCTGGACAATGAGCCTCTTATTAGCTTCAGCCAGCAGTTTTACATGCTCTGCCTTTGTTCTTTAGTTAATTAATACACTTTGCATGTAGAACCAGTCTTCCTCTGACCCATACATCTGGAAGTTGTACCAGCGATGAACCAGAGCTGTGGAGGTTCACATTTCTGGTTTCTTACTGACATCTTGGCTATTTTTATTTTTTAATTAATAAATGTTTTATTAAGTCGCACTAGGAAGTGGTACGTTTGAGGTTTTACCCTAAAATACATCCGCAGGTGTGCTCTACTTAAATTACTCTTAAATGACTTAAATAAGACAGGACATATTTCTCTTTTTAATAGGCTTAGTTTATGTAAACTTCAGACTTTGCAGAAAGTAATAAAAACAATCCAAAATAAGTACATTATGAATGTTTCTATCTGAATTAAAACAGTAAAGACTTAGTCTTATTTGTCTTGAATAGGTCTTTTTATGCAGTTACACCAGATATGTCGTCTCAACTGTATTTGGTATATTGGAACAAATAGTTTGCTTATGAACTTAAAGATCATAGCTAAAGTGTAAATATGCATGTCAGTTCTTTACTACAAGTATTGACTTGGTTGTTTCGCCACTTTCCCCCCCCCCAACACGTTTCCCCTCTTGAAAAGACTGCACTACACCAGTTCCTGTCTTACAAAGCCTTTAGCGGCCTCCAGTGGTAAGCACGGTCTATTTCTTGAATTTCTCTTTCTCTTTATCATTTTTGGTAAACCATTTAGAAGTGAATGAGCTAAATACATTTTTGGAAGTGTAGAATCAAACCACAATACACAATGTTAGTTTTAAAATGAAATTTAGAAACAACTGCAAGATTTCCTACTTGAAGAAAACTTTACTTTTTTGTTTTTATATCTTACATTTTATTTATATATGTATCCTTCCATGTCTCTCATGTTTATCATTTTTGTTTACACCTATAGTTTTACCATTTTCTAAAATTTCTTTTTTCTTACTGCTGTCTCCTCTAACCTTTATCTGCACACTTGTGTTTATCTGAGAGGGGGAGGGGTTCTCAATGTTTGCATATCCTGGGCGGACTCCTTTTATACTGCTCTAAGTTGGGCCCTCGGGCCAAAGTGAGCAGATGACTAACTGCAAGGGTCCTCTTTTTCAAAAGAAATCCTGGATGGGACCATGCCAAATGTCTACCTCACAGTCCAAACAGGGAACAGAGATCCTGCTCCGAGTGTTAAAGCATGGATGTGCGGGCGAGCTGTTATGAAGCCACCCTGCGGTTAACACAGCTCTTAGACCAGCTTCTGAAAAAAATAACAACCCTCTTACTGCTTCTTTGTTTGCTAAAGCATTACCACAGTTTCACATAGCAACATGTTTGTCGATTACGAAGGTTTCTCGTTACTTAAGATGTTGGAGATAATGTCATATCTAACAGATAAGACAGTGGATTAAATTACGGTCTGTCAAAACTACAGTCAGTTGATGTTTTTTGTTTTTTTTCGTTAATACATATTATTTTGTTTTCCTCTGATAGTCCCCAATACGTTTGAATAAAAATTGTTTTTCCTTTTTTCATACTTATAATCAAAACATTTTTAATCTCAGGAAAAGATTACGAGTACTTTTAATAACATTATTTCAAATAAATCAAGTCTTATATTAATGTGAAAAAAAAACATTAAATAATATTGAATAACATCAATCTTTTGGAAAGCCCCAAAGTTTAATTTCACTAGCCGCGCCCAGGCAAGACCACTGCCAGAAACGTGGAATTACTTGACTAAAATCATTCTGACAACATGAAGAAGGCTCATAATGCAGTGATCTAAAGAAATGCAATAATGAGAGAAATAATGTAGCCATCTGGGAAAGGTGACAACCCCATTTCTAAGACTTAAGTAGTCGACTGAACCACAGGAGGAAATGTGGCGTGGTGAACCTTACCAGGAGTCTTCCAGAATCACTACAAGAGCGTATTGATGACTCATCCAGGAGGTCACAGAAAAACCCAAAACACCTAAACCCCCTGCAGGCCTCAGTTTAAGTCATGACTCATCAAAAAGAGGCTTTTTGGGAAGGTTCCAAGGTAAAATCTGCTGACATAAAAGAGCACAACACGCATATCACATTTATAAAAAAAAAAAAACATTGTGATTATCATGAAAGATTTTGGTAAAATATGTTGTCCACTGACGAGACAAAAGTGACGCTCTTTGGAAGGGCGTGAATCCCGTCACAGTTTGCCTAAAACTAATTTCAGAAAAGCAAAGTCATTCAGATAGGTAGCGTAATTTACTGGGGCTTGTCGGAATTCATGAAATAATGAAATATGTTCTCTGTCAGAGAATCCTTAAAAAAAACAATCCCTGTCCATCAATATGTGACCCTAGCACACGTGGGTAATGAAGGAGGAAAACAACCCAAAGCCAACCGGTCCACCTCTACATGCCTAGCAAGTTTAATTCAATTCAATTTTATTTATATAGCGCCAATTCATTAAACATGTCATCTCAAGGCACTTTCCAAAGTCAAATTCAATCAGATTATACAGATTGGTCAAAAAATTTCCATATATGGGAACCCAGTTGATTGCATTAAAGTCTTGACAAGCAGCATTCACTCCTCCTGAAGAAGCGTAGAGCTACAGGGAGAGTCGTCTGCATTGTCCATGGCTTTGCAGCAATCCCTCATACCGAGCAAGCATGAAGCAACATGCTTGTCCAGGTTTAAATCCAATTGAGATGCTGTGTGGTATTGAACAGGTTGGTTATGCTCAAAAGACATCCAGTCTGCCTTGATTAACACGATTGTGCAAATTACAGAGGGCCAAATTTGCTCTACAATTTAAAGACATTAGTATTTATTAGGATTAGCGTGTCTTTTTCACACAGGGCCCGGTTGCTTTTTGAAAGCTTGTGTGAGGTCGAAAAACGCTCATAGCTTTATCATCTTTTTCCTAAACGTGTGTCACAGGTACAGTCTGCTGTAAACTTTGTGTTTACTCAGATCTTCGTTTGATATGAGTGTTTGTGTGATCTGAGACAATACAAATGCTTTCTCACTGGACATTACGTGTGGACTCGCTGCTGTACTTTTTACCGGGGGTTATGGAAACATCTGAGGTTTTAGTTTATAGGGACAGGAAAAAAAAAAAAAAAAACAGCTGCAGGATGTAGTGAAATTCCCCACTGAACTCTTTAGTGTCATGTTTCACATTGAAGGACAGATGAAATGTGAGACTTAGGGACAGACATAATCTTAAAGCTTTATTTAATTGCACATATTTGAAAACTATCTCTTAAAACTGTTGTGCACAGGGTGGGTATCCACTGTCATTTCTTTTTACACAGTGATACGGATCAGCTCGTGGCCATGTAAACTGCAGCACTCTTAGTTTACAAAGGAAAAAAGTCCTCATCAGAGTGCAGTGAGTTGCATATCAGTGTTTCAGAAAGCAAGGGACTTTTTCTTAATTTCAGGACAAGTCATTCAGAGAATGCTTGGTTAGAGAAAGTTCATTAATATTCTGTTGAATCACACATCTCATTTTCCCTCTGGGTATTTTTTTTTTAAGCGTCGGTATATCTGTTTAATTAAATCTGCAGCACGAAGAAGAGAAGAAGTCGCGGCTAAGCGGCGCAGTGAAATCTGTCGCATCTCTTTAGTTGTTGGCTTATCTCGAAAGTACGAAAGAGGGAATCAAATTCTCTGCTTGCCTTTTGAAGTAACAAACTGACTGACTGGAGTCGCCTTTAATCAGTTGTGAGCAAAAGAAAAAAAAAAAATGCTTTCACCTCCGTTTCTGCCCTTGCTGAGGCGACACCTTTTCAAAAACATTCATTCTGCGAAACGCTGCGTCACGCTGATCTATTTACGTAGAGACGGGATCCAACGGCCACTTCAGAAATTAACCCCTTCTGAGCCAGGATGTCACACACACATGCACATGGTGTGCAGTAGGCTCGGCTGTGCAACCCCGTCTGAATGAATCAGAAACTTGTCGGTATGAGTGGGACCGGCGGCCATTCGGGACTGGGATGACGAAGCAATGACCTCAACGAGTCACTCTGCTGCACAATATGAGCTTCCAGTCGGATGGATGGGAGGTTCACAGCGCAGCAGGTTGCACCGTGCACTCTCACTTCTCTCAAATATCTACCGTACACGGCAGCGTGCAACTGTGACTGGTACGGGTTGTTATCAGCTATATCAGTCTCAGCCCCAGAAGTTGACATCTGACTGAATTATCTAGGTTATGACATGGAGTTTCTGGGTTTTTTTTTTGTTTTTTTTTTTCAATTCATACAAATAGTGAATATGAGATTTCACCTCTGAGTTTGACTTACAAACTGAACACGGAGAGATATGTGTAGAAGTTCATTTCTAAGACGCCAGCCCCGCTCCCAGTTTTAGTAGTGTTTTGTTGCTGATAAATCATGGTTGCTTTTGTGTGCTCATCACTCCCGTAGCTAAAAGCAGAGATGCGGCTCCCGATAAACTGGACTCGGAGGTGGTTCCCAAAGTGGCCCGAATGACCGTCTCTGGGAAGAAGCAGACTATGGGCTTTGATGTTCCCAGGTACATTAAACCTCTTCCCTCTAAAACAGGTGTATCTGACTAAAGGAGAGTATAATCAAAAAGTTCATTTGTCTCAGTAATTCTATACAAAAGGTAAAACTGTTATATTGGTTTGTTACGCACAGAGCAAAGTGTTTATTTTTGGTGATTTTGGATTTGATCTGATGCAAACCCAAAATGTATATATATTTTTTTAGATCAAAATATTCAATACAGCTACTACTATAAAAAGGATATTAAAAAAAAACAACAACAAAAAAAAAAAAAACATATCTGTGTACTCCACCATATAATCACCCAGTTCTTGGGCCCCGTTGTCTTCCTCTTGACAGTACAACATAGATTCTTGGCCGGGTTTAGGCCAAGTGATTCTGCTGACCAGTCAATCACAGCAATGCCATGGTCATTTTATACTGATGGCTACCATAGCAGTGTTCTCTGCAGGTGCAAAGTCCTGCTGGGAAATCAGGCGCCATCTTTAGGCCTGATGGGATATGAGGCGCCATCTTTAATGAAGCTTGTCTCCTGCTGGTGCATTCTGCATCTCTTTAGGCATATGCATGATGAATGATCATCTGAAAAGAGACCTTAGAACCACTGTACAACAATGCAATCCCTTAGACCAGGTAAGATTCTGTCAAGGCTACTGTGATCCCTGTTACTTGTGGATCTTTTTCCGTCGCACTTTTTCCTTCCAATTAATTTTCCTTTACTTACGTTGCATTCTTAGAACAACCAGCTTCTTTAGTAGTGACAGTCTGTGGTTTACCCTCTTATGGAGGATGTCAGAGGGAACTGTCCAGCAGAGGCTATAAGGTTTCCATTAGCTGTTAGCCATTATTATCAAAATGAGCAGAAATTAACTTGTGAAACGTTTTGTGGAATGTATTCATGAGTTTCACTTTTACTGATACATTAACTTTTTAACGGCGTTCTAATTTAGAAAGATGCCTTCTAGATGCTTTGTTCTCGTATGCGTGACTCAGGAAATAATATTCATTATCTGACGGCGACTAAACTTGAAATACTCTCCTCAGCTCGGGGGAAAATGGCGTCATCGCATGCCCTGCACGGCGAGGCGACAGCCCTGAAAACACCAAGGCAACTCCGGCCTCTGAGGCCGCCTCCAAACGTCCTGAGACCCCATCTAAAGGATTAAACGCAGACGAGGGCTCCGCCGCTGCTACACCAGGACGCTCCGGAAAGGCACGGCAGGCGATCAACATCAAGGCAGAGCTGGAGAAGAGACAAGGCGGCAAACCTCTGTTAAATTTAGTAGTTATAGGTAGGATGATGACATTTGTGGTTGCCTAAAGCATAATATGGATTAGTGAGCAAATGCCTATAGGCACAAATGGGCTACAAAAATGCCCTTCCTTGCAGAAATAGTTGGCTTGTTGTGCAGAGATTGACCGCCCTCAAAACAGAAGTGGAGATGTAAAGTAAAGGAAGATTGATTGCACCTTTATTATCAGTGTTGCACTTTGAGTTTTGCCCATGTTTGGTATGCATGGATCTGGTAACATCAGACCGGCACAGTTGCTCAATCATATTTTCATTCTCAGTTACACCAGAAAAAGTGACTTGGTAGTTTCAGAAGTGCAGATGATTCTAGTTTCCCATAGAGAATGAAACCTTTCGTGTTACCACGGTCCCCCTCCCCCATCACCCTCCATCCTTGTTCCCATTTCTGTCTGCCTCTCTCCACTTGCACAACTCTTTGTTTCCTTCTCCCGTCTGTGGTTTCTCTTTACAATTCTTGTTTCTTCTCCCCTCTTCTACTTGTCTTATCATTATTAGCACCTTCTTCCTCCTTTGTTTATCTGTCCTCACCCCTCATGAGTCTCTCTTAACTCCCCCGTGCAGCCACTCAGCTTCCTCAGCTTTCATTCAAAACTGCCTGACTCCTTTATTGTCCCTTACTCTGCAGGTCATGTGGATGCAGGTAAGAGCACACTGATGGGCCACTTGCTTTATCTGCTGGGGAACGTCAACAAGCGCACCATGCACAAGTACGAACAGGAGTCGAAAAAGGCCGGAAAAGCCTCCTTTGCCTACGCCTGGGTTCTGGACGAAACCGGCGAGGAGAGGGACAGGTAGCTTCTGTCGGATTGCCGAAACTGCACACAAAGCAGAGTGAAAGCTGCAAAAAGTTTGAATGCACACACATTGGTTTAACAACCCTGCAAATAACACTAACGTAATGCTTGTAAAACAAAAAAAACAAACTGAGTTGAGTACATAAGAAACAGCTAAAATGGTTATTATAAAGACTTATATATCTTGTAATAACCATTGAGATGTTTGAAATGGGCGGTGGACTGCTGTCTTGCAAAAGTATTTATACCTCTTGATCTTTTTTTTTATCTTGTCACCTCACAGCCAGAGTTGGTGCAATAGACCAATGCAAAGTGCTTAGTGGGGAAGTGGAAGAAAAACAATGCATGGGTTTCCATATTATTTACATTATAGAAAAATCTGAACAGTGTGGCACATTTACTCCTACACTCTCGAATAAAGCCCAGTGAAACAAATTACCTTCAGAACTTCCCTGACTAGCAGAGACAAACTGTGTGTGATTTAATTTCACAAAGAAGGGGCAAAAGAAAGCTCCTACTGTAGGAAACCTCGGCACCAGCCATATAGTGGACATCACAACCAGGTGGAGAAGGTGCTCTGTTTAGATGAGACCAAAATATAATTTATAATGTGTGGCAGAACACTAACACTAAAAACAGCTAAGGCCAAAATTCCTCCAACCCCTCATAGTAATCTTTTAACTTTTTAAATGTTCCTTTTTGACAGGAAATGCGTTTAAGATTTTGGAGTCAGCCAGAGTTCTGATTTTAATCTGGTGGAGAATCTGTGGAGGCCTTAAATCCTTTTAGTGGTTGCAAAAGAGTTACAAAACGGGACACAAATGTCCTTCCTGCTGGACAACAACCAGAAATTTACAGCCAGAGCCACAATATATGGGTAATAGATGCCTCCAGTCAAAGTCTAGAGTAGGGGTCTTCTACCCTGGTCCTCAGGAACCACTGTCCTGGTTGTAGGTGTTTGCCTGCATCTACACACCTGACTTAAGTAGATGGGCGGTTAACCGGCCTCCGCAGCCATTGATGGCTGCTGAGGAGGTCATCCAATGACTTGATTCAGGTGTGGTGGAGAAGAGACAACTCTAAAACATGCAGGACAGTGGGCTCTGAGGACCAGGATTGAAGACAGCTCTAGACCTAAATCCATTGAGAACGTGTGGCAGACTCGACAATTGATGTTGTACACATTACTCACTTTTCTCCATCCTCTCTGACTTAGGTATTTTTGCACACAAAAATAGCCCGTAGCTGCAGGAAAAGCTGGTTCTGGCCCCACAAATGCACGCCACACTTTTCAGATTTATATTTAAAAAAAGGCTAAAAACCAAGTGTTATTTGGGAAGGTTCAAGGGGCGTGAATACTTTTGCGAAGCACAGCCTGTCCCCACCCGGCCTCTCTGTTTTTATTACGAGAGCAAAGCGGAAGCGAAATATTTGCAGAAACAGAAAGTGACATGGGTGGGAATACATCCGTGCTCATCAGTAACATCTGTAGTAGATGCACAATATCGGAGAGGCACGCCTAGTTTTAAACCTGCATCAAAAAGGCTTTTAGACTACTCAGCACTCCGACTGCAAGATTCTCTTGTTTACACAGTTTCTACACCTTTTATGCAAATTTGACCAGATATTTGATGCTGATAAGAAATACGATGGTTGCCAAAAGCTCTGAACCGTTTGTGTTTTACTCCAGAGGGGTGACGATGGATGTGGGCATGACAAAGTTTGAGACCAACTCTAAGGTGGTGACTCTCATGGACGCCCCAGGACACAAAGACTTCATTCCCAACATGATCACAGGCGCTGCACAGGTACACCCTGTCCAACTCTAAGCTGCCTGCACGTTGCATGTAAATCCAGCCAATAACTGACATCGGGGGGGAAATATTCAAAATCTTTCTGGCACCGACAGCAGCCGTTTTCTTTAGTGTTCTCGTTCAGATGTTCTATTATTATGCCAAAAATAAATGGGTCTTTAGATAAAAGTTTAGACTCTTACTGAATTAGTTAGGAAGTTTAGCAAGTTACATTCTATGTTGTTTTATTAGCAAATTTAATGCACATATGACTTTGAAATGAATTCATGTTTCTAATTTCTGATTTTAATATTCATCTGTTTATGGATTGGCTAAAGTAATAAATTGTGAGTTCTTTTAAGTTCAGTTTCGCTAACAAAAGTTATTTACCCAAGCATTTTTTTTTTCAAGAGAAGATTTTTTTTTTTTTTTATGAACCCTCTTGTATCTTTCGAAGCCTCTTGGTTCAGATCTTTTCCGCCCCTCCCCTCTGCTCCGTGCACCGACATCTTGCCACACCCGTCAGCATCATTTCTGTGGTTTTTCGTGCTGTGTCACCAGGTGTCTTTGCAGACAAGGGTGTGCTCGTCTCGTGTCTCTTTTCGTAAAGAATTTGTGTAATTTCTCTTTTTGCTAAATGACTATCCTCACGATCAGCCTCTTTCTGTAGTGAATAAGGGGTTTCTGTTTCAGACAAACTCCTTAGTCAGGATGACACGTTCACGGTCTGTGGGCCAGAGAAGACATTTGTGTCTGTTGTATCCAGTATATTTCTTCATGAATTATTGGGTTTACTATAGGTTTTCTACTCTTCCCTAAATTAGTTTATTTTCTTACCATGGAGACTATCTACTGTACTAGAAGATGTCGTACAGTTATGCTGAATAGCTAGCAGACCCTCTTTGCATGTTACATCAGATTATCCTCAAAACATGCGAAATACTTACTGCGATATGTGTTTACATGCAGAAACGGTGTGTGGAAAATAAGACCGCATGATTCAGTAGCACAAAGAACCATCTAAGAGCAGCGATGACAATGAATTAATCAACTTCTGTATGATCTTATCAGTCTTTCACAATGCGTGGCCCCTCAGTTTAGGAACGGCTTCTCAGAAGGACATTTCACAGTTTTTTATTGGGCTTGAGATCTGAAGTTTAACAGGAAATTTGAGATTTAGTATTAGTTCAAGTCTTCAGTCATTCTGGTGTAGATTTGGAGCTGAGTTTGGGATTATTGTCCAGGTTTAGAGCAAACCTTTGCTGTTGGACAGATAGGTGCTGCACATTTGACACAAAATACTTTGACACAGATACCAGAGCTCTGCAGCCACAGCTGCACCATGCTTTTTTTCAGGAGGAGCTGCTTCTGTGTCAGGCAGTGCCTTAGACCTTGAGCACCGGTTTTCTGGTCAAAACGGAAACGTATTGTTGTGTTTCTGCTACAACAATCGGATCCGAAAACAGGTTTCAGTGTGGAAGGATTCGAAAACGCCCC